>NW_020230306.1:1015000-1020665 GCF_003227715.2 Harpegnathos saltator
ACGTACGTATGGCCGTACATATGGATACGAGGCGAAGCGAAGCGAGGAGAGGAGAGGAGAGGAGAGGAGAGGAGAGGAGAGAGGAGAGGAGAGGAGAGGAGAGAGGAGAGGAGAGGAGAGAGGAGAGGAGAGGAGAGGAGAGGAGAGGAGACGAGAGGCGAAAAGAGCCGTGGCACGGCGCGGCGCGGCGCGGTGTGGATCGGAGCGGCGCGACGGACGTGGAGAGAGCGAGAAAGAGAGAAAGAGAGAGGCGAGCGAGCGAGTGAGCGAGCGAGCGAGCGAGCGAACGAGCGAGGTCGAGACACGCGGCAGCTGTCTGGCGCCAGGGTCCCCCTGTTCCCTCAAACAGTCGCGCCGAATGCCACCCACCTTAGTCGACCTATCGTGCCATTCTCAAACCTGCATCCCGGGAGCCGGCTTTCCCTCTCTTTCCTTCCTACCCTTCCTCCTGCGACGACCTTCCCTCGTCCTGCGTCCTGCGAACGCACCACGCTCTCGACACTTTTGACAGATCGGCGACTCGCATTCGTTCTCGCAGGCTTAGTTACTTTGGCAGGCCCGGCTTTTTTTTGGGGGGCTTTCTGAAGGATCCGTCTTGTTTGATGGTTCAATTTCTGAGTATCGAGCTATGTCTCGATAGGGTGACGTGGGATACTCGGCGTCCTCATCGTCTCTGAGTCTCCGAGTTATGAGACAAAGGGTCGGGGGGTGTGTGTGTGTGTGTGTGTGTGTGTGTGTGTGTGTGTGTGTGTGTGTGTGTGTGTGTGTGTGTGTTTGGTCGAATTTACGCGAATATTCCCGAGCCGACAGAGTCAAGCCGCGGAATATTTCGATGCGAGGCGGGTTGCGAGTCGGAGGAACTCGCTCGCGATCGGCTGCTGATATTTCTGGGCTCTCCCGGAAGCAGCGCTCTATCTATAACCGACTCGAATAAAAAGACGGACCGTGCGCGTGTTTATGATTCCGTGCCATCCTCTCCCGGCGACTCTAAACTTCACGTATCGCGTATTATATTGCCTCGCGCAGTATCGCGCGAATATACGTGACGCGCGCTAAGCCGACGAAAGTGCAATCGCGTCGGCGACGACGACGATTCTCGTTTCCGGCAATCGCTGCTCGGCGCCGGCGACAGATCGGGCGTGCGCGATGCGTCGCGCGCGCTCTTAAACCCCGGAGGAATTCCAGCGCGCGAGTTCGAAACGAAAGCCATCTCGGAAATCCTCCGGCACGGGAAAAAGAAAGAGATATGTGCCGTATCCGTCTTTCGTCGCGGTGATCCCCCCGCATTAATCGTCTCTCACGTCGCAGGCGTTTAACTTTGATTACGTACAGCCAGCACACACAGGAGAACCAAAGCGACAAAAAGGAAAAAAGAAAAGGAAAACAATTGGCGAGCGATGTAAACGAAGAGAATGTCGACGACAAGTCTATGCGATTAAGTCGCCGGTCTAAAGACCCCGAGACACAGCCGAAGAATTTGCTTGAAAGCAACGTTTGATAGCTCCGGGCTATTACGGTACGGCGGAGATGTCTTCTCGATTTTGGAACGCCCTAGCGCAAATTGCATTCTACGCGGCCACTCCCGCGTTAAGCGCGCGTACGAAACGACAAGCGGACATCGTTCGTCGTCGTCGCCGGCCGTATCTCGTTCTCTCGTGTAAAATCGCGAGAAGCTCGAGCGAGTGAGCGCGTGTACGCGCCGGGCACAGACGCAATTTGCTGCCGGCTTGGGAATGTCTGACGTCGTCAGAGCAGTGGCCTTTGCATTGGCAAAGGCAGATAGTAAAAGTAAAGGCCTCCACGTACGGGAGGAAAACTCCACCGCGACGTCGTCAACGTCGCGAACGTTCCTCGCCCGAGTCGATCGTTCGTTCTTTTCCACCGCCAGCGCTGGCGGCTACCACGACGACGGCGACGACGACGGCGACGACGATGATGATGACGACGACGACGATGACGACGACGACGGTGGGAATTCGCAATCGATCGAGCATGAACAAACGCCACACGCTCCAGGCTTGAACCCTTCCACCACGGATCAAATTATGTCTGTTCAAGGTACGATCGACGCTTTATCCATTAAAATACCTTCCGAGCGAGCCTGATAATTATAAGTAAACGAACAATCGTCTTGTAACAATGAGGTATAAAACTTCCATCGTACAAAATTTTTTTCTATCTCTCAAGACCGTGTCTCTCCATGCTGCTCGAATCGTTCGCGTCTCTGGTTTGCGTAGCGGTGAAAGAAATACCGCTGTAGTAGGCTTAATAATTACACAAGTAAACGGACAATCGCCTTGCGAGACGTCGCTCCCCGTCGTACGAATGTTTTTCAACACACATTCAAGACCCGTCGCGCGTCTCTTTTTTATTATTGTAATCGTCCGTGTTTCCAGTTTCCGTCTCGTCGCGAGAGAGAGAGAGAGAGAGAGAGAGAGAGAGAAAAGTCCCGCGACAACGGAGAATTATCGAACGACGTCGCGAGCGGAATGCAACGCGGGGAAACGAGCGTGGTCGTCGGGCAGTCGAGGGAACAGCGCGTTCGTTCGTTCGTCGCTCGCTTTCCTCGTTCTGACCGGGGCCAAAAGCGTTTCAGGCGTTCCACGAAGCAACGCGAGAGCGCGAGAGCCCGAGAGCGGCCCGAAAAACGACGAGTCCGCGATCCGCGCGGTGCGTCATGCGTGAAAACCTACGCGCGCGTCAGCCCCGTGGAACGTGCGTGCTGAGGAAATTTCTTCGGTGCGTCGCGCTGCGCCGCGCCGGCGATGCATCACTCCGGCCTTTCGAGAAAATTTCGCGGGCCGATGGGCGCGGATAAATCATTGTCGCAATCGTAATCGCGTGTCATCGAGCGCGAAATTGCCAGACCCGTCGTACTCTCCTCTCCCTCGCCGCTACTCCGATACCGGGGACGTGAATTTTTTCCTGCTCTTCTCTTTTTTTCCCTCGATACGGACAATTCCGTCGCCCAGTGGTACGAGTTCGCCCTCGTGAACTTCCGTCGCACGGATCGCCCGCCGGAAAAGAAAACCGTCGCGAAACGCAAGAAGAGATCGATCGCGGCGCGTCGATCAAGGTTACCCACGTGGACAGGAGCGTGGCGCCGTCGATCAGTGACGTAAAGCGGACGAATCTCGTGCGCGGTTGAGCGATCATTCGCGAGTCCAAGGCGAGGAGAGAGAGAACAAGCGACACGCGCGAGAGATCGTTTCGCTTTTTCCTGAAAAAGCTGGTCGATCGAAATCCGACGATCTCGACGATCCTCCGCCGCCGACGTCGTCGTCATCGTTATCATTATAAAGACCCTCGCGGGATGCTTCGTATATCTCTCGACGCAAGATCCGAGAGCATATGGGGGATACGTATAACCTTGAGGACATAGTTACCTTCTCCGTTGGTGGTAAGCGAGCCGGGAAGTGGCAGGGGCGTGCTGTTTTTGCACCGACGTTGATCCCCTTCGCTGGGCGCGCGATCTGAAAATAAACGGCAACCCCTTGAGAAGCTTTCCTCGCGCGAGGGACTATTTCTTCTTCTCTCTCTCTCTCTCTTTCCCCCCCCCTCCCTGCCCCTCATTTTTTCTCTTCCTGTCTCCTTTCCCGCGACACACACACACACACACACACATACACTCGCACACTCCCGTCTTCTCCCTCGCTTCTCTCTCTCTCTTTCTCCGCAAAGACGAAAGCACACATGCGTGATCGACCGTTTGCAATCGATCTGGAGTGCCCAAGGGAGACGAGAGGGGAGAAAAGGACGCGCGAGAAACGAAGCGGCAATCGCACGAGCAATATTGCAACGTAATGCATCGTCATTGCGTATATGACAAGGTTTGTTGTCGTACGCGAAAGAGGCTTCGATTTGCGCGCGGAACGCGGAGAATCTCGCGTCGCGTGCAAGACTTGCCGGCGAAAATACCGGCAGCGAAGTTCCACGTGGTGATCTTTTGCAGATGCAGTTAATTAATAAAAATAATAATAGACCGCGTCGGTGCGACTGGAGGAAGTAACGTTAATAATTACAAAAAAAAAAAAAGAAAAAGAGACCATACACATATTGTCGTGATAGACACTAGTCGCGGTGTTCTTTCTTCGCATTATCGAACGATCTAGATTTGATTCTTCTTTGCGCGCAAAGTCGCTAGCGATATTCGTCTGTGAGAGGCGCGTCGTGTCGAAAATTACAGGAATTCTCAGCGGGTGTTAATAACGCGCCTTGATACCGCGGACGCGCGAGGTCGTCGGCGGGAAGGCGAACTGAGCAACGAATTAGATGCTTCTCTCCTTCTCTCTCTCTCTCTCTCTCGTCTATTTATCGCAAAGAGAAAAACGATTCAACGCGGGACTTGCTACTCTTGATTCTCCAGCAGTGTCTTCGCGTCGTCGTCGCCGCGATTAACGGCGTCGACAATTCGCGAGAATTCATGATCGCTCGTCGCGGCGGGGTGCGCGGCGCGGCGCGACGATAATTAAGCGCGACGATTTTCACGAGCCGAGACAGAAACGGCCAAGGTAATCGCGGACGCGTGATTCATAGTCCTCGCGAAAATTCGAGCGTTTCTCTCTCTCTCTCTCGCGCGCGCGCGCGCGCGCTCTCTCCCTCCCGCGCCGGCGGCACAAAGGAGGTGACAGAATCGTCCAAAATAATGATTCGCCCGGGACGGATAATTTATTCGCCGCGCGCCGTGGCAAAGGTCTCGTGTGTAACGGACGGGACCGACCGGCTAATTCGCGCGAAAACAATGCTAATCTATCCGTTTTCCTCGTAAACGGCCGCGAACGCCCGATTTAATGCTCACCGACGTTCGTTTTTGTTTTTCCTGAACCTCTCGTCGCAAGCACTCCTTCTTGCCCTTTAATTCAGCCACAATAGTCCTTTCAACGCGCTGAACGAAAGCCGTTTGATACATCGCTTACAATCGCACGTAGCTTACAAAAGTTACTTCGTCAGAAATGATGAATTGCAATCGCGTGAAATTAAACGTGATAATTTATAGTCGACGCTGGACTCGAGATGGTTGCGGTTTAAGGGTTAAAACCTAACCTGTTAAAATGTGTGAGATGTTTCCAAAATAGATATCTCGAAGGAGAGCGTCGCGCGAATAGCGAGGCGCTTCCATGAGAAAAGGTCTCAGGTCTCAGGACAAATTGTTTTCTTTTTCTTTCGGCTTTTCGAGGATCGATGGCACATTAATAGTTTTAGAGATAGACCATAGAAGGCCCGACCCATTCACTAAAAAGAGAGGATGACGTCAGGAGAGACAAGTCGAGCGAGAGGGCGGTGCCATACCTTTTGGATTCCACAGGCTCGTTCCTGCGGAGAAGCATTTCCTGCCGTCGCGCCCAAGAACATTAGAAAGCGATTGAGGACGGGGCGAGAGCTAAGAGCGAGAGGGCCTTCAAGGATCTTAGAAGACAGTCCTCTATTTTTAGGACGGAATTATTCGAAAACGCGCCGGGCCGTGCCGCTCGTCGGGACGCAAACGGGCGAACTCTCGGAGGAGACGACGACTGTCGTCTCTTCTTTCTTTCCTCCTTTCGCCAAAACACCCATCCTGTTTCCCCACGCGAAGCGCCTGTCCGCACGGTTGTTACGTAAATAGAACCCGAAACTTACCAACTCTTTCCCCTCGAGCGAATTTCTTCCCGTCCCCGTCGCGACGAAA
>NW_020230307.1:0-20760 GCF_003227715.2 Harpegnathos saltator
TGAAACTTCAATTTTAAAGCGCTACCAATGATTTAAACAATTTTTGTTATCTTCTTTGTTTTAAGGAATCCTTCCTTTCTTTAGAAAAGAACATATTGTTTTCTTCCTTAAAATTACGTACATTTGATATTCTGTAGGTCGATAAATTTATTTTCTCGACAAATATGATACAAATTCCAAAAAGTATGACATTTTACAAACAAATGCGTTTTTCTTAATTTTCCTACGACTTTTTTTACCGAGTTACATGATTTTGAAGCCACCTCATTTTTCTGGATAAGTGACATTTACCGCCGGCATTAGCGTTACCTAATGTGCACTACGTGGAGGTGCCAGTCGGATTTTGCACATCGCATGTGTAACTACGGAAATTTACTTAATTCTGATATTAAGGTAAGAATTTATGTATTTTTCATCCTATTTTAGCGTGTAACGAGGCGCAGATGCACCTCGTTACTACCGGCCCGACCGACCACCTGTCGGGCCGAAGAACGGCGCTTTGCGCCACCCTAAAAAACTCGAAGACGATCGCGCCGCCGTTATCACGAGTCGCCGCTATCGCGCGCCGCGGCGATCACGCGCTGCCGCTAGCGCGCGCGGCCGCGATCACGCGCCGTCACCGTGCCTCGCGCCGATAGGCGCGCCGCTCGATCGCCGCCGTATCAATCGTAGCGCGAACAACTATAAAACGGCGGCGATCGAGCTCCTAGTCACCAGACCGATCCGTACCGCCGTTCGATCCAGACGCTCTATGCTGAAGGAAGAAGATCCGGACCGTTTCGCTCTGCCTTCCGCTTTCCGACTACCCGACCGGCGACTAAGAACACGGGATTGTGCGTCCGCAGTCTCGATCGAGTGTTCTCGATACTTGGCCGTCTCCCGTCTTCCTGGGCTCGTGTGTACGCGTGCTCAGTCGAGCGTACTCGACAGTCTATCACCGTTACCCGCCGCCTTGAGCCAGGGGTTCGCCCGTCGGCGAACTCCGCTGAGCGTACTCAGCCTTTAGGCGATCCGTCTAGCGACCAAGAACCCGGGACGGTGTGTCCGCCGTCTCCGCTGAGTGTCCGCAGCACTTGGTCGCTTTCCTCCACGAACGTAGGGAAAAGGGAAGGTGCGTACGCCTTCTCTGTCGAGAGTCCTCGGCCCCGACGGACGAAATCATCTCGCGTCTCCCGCGACTCGCGTGCGTGCGTTCGACCGAGAATCGAAATCTCCGGTCCGGCGACCATTTTTACGCGAGCAATTCCGAAGCGAGTATTGGGCGATAATTGTCCGAGACGCCCAGCGTCGCGAAGCGAGACCGATCACCGCGGCGTTACCGTCGTTACGGTCTACACGCGTCGCGCAAATAGGCCTCGCCTTCCGCACGACCTATCCGTTCGTACGAGCGCTCGCACCGCTCACCGCACCGCACTGTACCGTACCGACGTGCTTTATAAACGCAACCCGCGACATCGCCTTCGGGGCCGAACTCTTGTACCAAATTAAGTATAGAATAAAGCTAACGTACTTATATTCTTCTCAAACGTCTCGCTGCTTTCCTCCTCACCGAACCCGGACTCCGACGAGCCTTATCCGCGCGAAACGCGTAGCAGCGACCGAACCGCGGAGTTCGGCCGTTACATTTGGCGCCCGAACAAAGGACCTTAGGAGGAGAAAAGTGGCAAGAGGGATTACAGGCCCGAGCGCGATGGCATGGGTGCATAAATTGTCAAAACAGGAGCTGACCGAGCAGTTGTCCCGTCACGACTTGCACACGGACGGGACATTCGAAGAATTGCGAAGGCGGCTCGGTCAGTTCGTGCGACGGCATCCGGAAGTGTTCAAGGAGGATAACGGGACGGCGACCCCCGCAGCAAAGGCCGAGGAAGGGACAGTGGAAGTTCGCGACGAGACACCCGAACTGTCCATAATCCCCGAGGGGTCTGGGCCCCCGATAGCCAAGGCGATGAATCAAATTAGAAAATGGGGTTGTTTCTTCGACGGACGGAGTCCTCACGAATTTTTAGAACGGGGTCGAAGAACTCAGCGACGTATATGGCTATACGGGGGAACACGTCCTTCGGGGGTTGCCGGAGATGCTGCGGAGCGAGGCCCTCGCGTGGTACCGTCTCGGCCGGCACACATGGGCAACGTGGGAGGATTTCCGAAGGGACTTCCATGCGGAATACCTCCCGCGCAAGATGCTAGCGCAACTCCGCCGCGAAGCACGGGGCCGCGTACAACAAGATGGAGAATCCTTCCGGGCGTTCTCCAATGACGTGTTAACGCTCATGCGGCGCGCGGGGGGATGGAGTCCCGAGGAGCAGCTCGAGTTGCTATATGAAAATATGCACCCAGAATACAAGAGGGGCATTCGCATCGACGACGTTACGAGCATCGGGGACCTCCGTGCGCGGGCCGCAGAGCATGAAGACATCGAGCGGCAGATACGCGACCGCCGGCGAGATCCTGCAGTGGACCGACCTCCTCGACCACCGCGCGTCGCGCCGACCACCGCCAGCACATACAGCAAGGACGAGTGCTGCTGGCGGTGCAAACAAAGGGGGCACACTCGGGTAGACTGTAAGCGCCCCCCGAAGAAATTCTGCTCGCAATGCGGAAAGGACGGCGTGTTGACCCGGGAGTGCCACCCGCGGCCGGGAAACGACCGACGGGCCGAGACCTGCCACCCAGAGTCTCGGCCCTGAGGAATCAACGCATCCGATTCACACCGCGGCCCCATATAACCGTACGACTGAACGGACGTGACGTCAACGCGCTCCTCGACTCCGGGTCGGAGGCGTCGTTTATACGCCCTGACATTGCCCAGCAAGTAGGGGCCCCGATCCGGAAGTCGAGGCGATCCGAAGCGATACGACTAGCTGACGGAACACTCGTACAGACGACCGGAACCATGACGACAGACGTACAAACGGAGGACAGAAACGTGAGACACGGCCTGCGAGTCCTGCCAAAGCTCGGCAGCCCCATGCTGATTGGAGTGGACTTGTGGGCCAAGCTACAGGTGACCCTGCCACCTCCACCGACGCGCGCGACACGGACCGAACCGTCGATCTGTACGATCGAGGACGGACTAACGCCACGAACCCCGGACGAGACCACGCGACTGGAACAGTTCCTGAAACGGGAATTCCGCCTCTTCGACAAGGTGCAGGGACCGACGGACCGGGCGTACCACGACATTCGACTGACCGACCCACGCCCCATTAAGCAGCGGTATCGGCCCCGGAACCCCGCTATGCAGCGAGTAATCGACGAGGAGATCGAGAAGATGCTGCACGAGCGCATAATCGAGCCCTCTCACAGCGCGTGGAGCTCGCCGGTGGTGGTGGTGCGGAAAAAGGATGGGTCGCGAAGATTTTGTGTAGATTTCCGCAAACTAAATAGCGTCTCGGAACCTGATGCCTACCCGTTGCCGCAGGTCGCCGCTACCCTCGACAAACTCCGAGGGGCAAAATATCTGTCCACGCTGGACCTGCGGAGCGGGTATTGGCAGGTTCCCCTATCGGCCGCGAGCCGCCCCTTGACTGCGTTTGCCGTGCCGGGACGAGGATTAATGCAGTTACGAGTAATGCCCTTCGGTCTGCACTCCGCACCCGCCACGTTCCAACGGCTGCTGGATGGCATACTCGGCCCTGAGCTCGAGCCCCACGTACTCGTCTACCTAGACGATATCATTATCGTGAGCCGGACCTTCGAGGAACATATCACGCGGCTCGGGGAGGTCTTCCGGCGGCTCCGGGAAGCACGACTGCACCTCAATACGGAGAAGTGCCGTTTCTGTGTGGGCCGCCTGCGGTACCTGGGGCATATCGTGGACCGAGAGGGTATCCGCACCGACCCAGAAAAAGTGAGCGCGATATCGGAATGGCCGGCGCCCACGACCGTACGAAAGGTGCGGCAGTTCCTCGGGCTCGCGTCGTGGTATAGGCGGTTCATCCCCGGTTTCTCCGCGCTAGCCGCCCCGCTCACGCGACTCACCCGGAAGGATGTGAAGTGGAGGTGGGGCGCGGACGAGGACGCCGCGATGACCGCACTGAAGAGGCGGCTGACCACGGCACCGGTACTCGCGTGCCCCGATTTTCGGGAGCCCTTCCAGCTGCAGACGGACGCAAGCGCGGAGGGGCTGGGAGCCGTCCTCACGCAGCGGCTGGAGGGGGCCGAACGCGTGATCGCGTACGCGAGCCGAACATTAAATCGCCGAGAAAAATTACAGCGCGACCGAGTTGGAGTGTCTCGCCGTAATCTGGGGAATAAGGCGAATGCGCGACTACCTGGAGGGCTATCGCTTCACGGTGATCACAGATCACCAGGCCCTCCGGTGGCTGCGCAGCCTGGAGACACCCATCGGGCGACTGGCCCGCTGGGCCCTCGAACTACAGCAGTACGAGTTCGAGGTGCAATACCGGCGAGACGCTCTCAACACGGTCGCCGACGCGTTGTCTCGACGACCCGTGGTAAGCGCCATCATCTCGGAAAACGGTTGCCCTTGGTATCGCCGTATGAGGGCGCGGGTAGCCGCAGATCCCGCCGCCTGGCCGGACTACGCCATCTAGCAAGGCCAGCTCCTCCGCCACATCCTGCACGAGCTGGATTTCCGCGAAACACCGGCGGAAGAGCAGTGGAAGGTATGCGTGCCTCGAGAGCAACGCGCCGAAATCCTTCGCCAGCTCCACGACGAACCCACCGCCGGCCACTTGGGGATAGCGAAAACGATCGCCCGCGCGGCCCGCCGGTATTATTGGCCCGGAATGTTCCGGGACGTAGCCCGACATGTCCGGGCCTGCGAGACCTGCCTCGCCTATAAGGCGACACAGTTCAAACCCGCGGGCCTTCTGCACGCCACCGCGGTCAAGGGCCCGTGGGAGCAGGCCACCATAGACCTGATGGGCCCTCTGCCGCGGTCGACCGACGGCCACGCGTGGGTCATCGCTATACAGAATCGCTTCTCCAAGTGGCTAGAGATGCGACCGCTCCGAAAAGCGACAACGGGGGCAGTGGAGCAGGCGTTCACCGAGGGCATCATGCACCGACACGGCTGCCCCCAAACAATAGTGTCCGATAACGGGAAGCAATTTCGTTCCGAGCAATTCACAAGATTCTGCGGGGCTCACGGCATCCGTCACCGCACCACCCCCATCTACGCACCGCATTGTAATCCGGTGGAGCGGACAAACCGTGTAATAAAGACCATGATCGCTCAGTTTGTGGGGAAAAACCACCGCAAGTGGGACACCCACCTCTCCGCGCTGCAGTTCGCATACAACTCGGCCGTCCAGGACTCAACGGGATACAGCCCGGCCTTCCTGCTCAGCGGGCGGGAGTTGAGTTCCTGGCCGGAGACCCGTACCGCCGCTCCACCGGAAAGTCGCCGCCGACAGCTCGAGGACGCTTACGAGGTCGTCCGTGTAAATTTGGCGCGAGCTTTTCAACGCCAGGAGCGCTACTATAATTTGCGACGGCGCTCCTGGCGGCCTACGATAGGGGAGACAGTATGGCGACGCGAGCATCCCCTATCGGATAAAGCGCGAGGCTTTAACGCCAAGCTCGCGCCAAAATACTCCGGGCCGTACGAAATCCGAAAGATAATCTCCCCGGTAATCGTCGATCTCCGCGCTAGAAACGGCAAGTGGCTGCGAAATATACATATACAAGATTTGAAGTCAGGCAACAATAACGAAAAGCCACAGGACGCGGAGGTCGACAACCCGGAAGGGGAAACCGAAACAACGGCCCGGGGTATAAAGCGACGGCCTCGAGCAGCGAAGCTCACACCTTCTCGAGCTGTCGCCCCGCGATAAGAGAGAAGTTTTTGGCAAGCGCAAACGCAAGCAAAATAGCTAGCAATGAGCGAGCCCCGAGGAATTGAGATCGAGGATCTCACCGTCCTCTGGACGGATCTCGCCCTCTCCGACGACGAGGAGAGGGCCCCGGCCGCCCCGCCGCCGTCGACGTCGCCACCACCAGCGACGCCACCGCCGACGTCACCACCAACGTCACCGCCGACGTCACTGCCGACGTCACCGCCGCTACCACCAGCGAGTACACCGCCGCCGTCGCCGAGGCCACCGAACCCCCAAGTTCCGGCAAGGGGGACCCGGATACAACGGTCCGACACGGCGCAGCGCCGTAAGGCAATTATGCTTACGGCTCCGTTGCCCCCACCACCCGGGCGCCGAGGACGCCAGCCCAAGACGCTGGCAGCAGCAGCAACGACAAGGGATACCACCCGCCCCACCCGGCCGCCGACGACTCCGCCGCCGCAACGACCGCCGCCGCCACAACGACCGCCGCCGCCGCAACGACCGCCGCCGCAACAACGGCCACCGCCGCCGCAACGACCGCCGCCGCAGCAACGGCCACCGCCACAAAGGCCACCACCGCCACAACGGCCGCCACCACCGCCGCAACGGACGCCGCCGCCGCCACAACGAGTAGCAGGGACGCCTCTCCTCCCGACGACGCGACCACCCTCGGGTCCGACCCCCGTCCGACCGCCGAAAATACTCCGACCGGTAGGCCCGAGGCCACCGCCGCCGGTCCTCGTCGAAGTGGAGCCCGGAGTTCACAAGCTCGTCCCCCACGCGGCCGTCCATGTTAGCCGTCGATACCGCCTCCGAACACCCGAGGGACGCTGGATGTTGCGATTTCACGCGGACGGCCAGCTCCGGTCCAGCCGCCGCCTACCGGACGACCCCTCTGCTAGGGGGGTGATGTAACGAGGCGCAGATGCACCTCGTTACTACCGGCCCGACCGACCACCTGTCGGGCCGAAGAACGGCGCTTTGCGCCACCCTAAAAAATTCGAAGACGATCGCGCCGCCGTTATCACGAGCCGCCGCTATCGCGCGCCGCGGCGATCACGCGCTGCCGCTAGCGCGCGCGGCCGCGATCACGCGCCGTCACCATGCCTCGCGCCGACAGGCGCGCCGCTCGATCGCCGCCGTATCAATCGTAGCGCGAACAACTATAAAACGGCGGCGATCGAGCTCCTAGTCACCAGACCGATCCGTACCGCCGTTCGATCCAGACGCTCTATGCTGAAGGAAAGAAGATCCGGACCGTTTCGCTCTGCCTTCCGCTTTCCGACTACCCGACCGGCGACTAAGAACACGGGATTGTGCGTCCGCAGTCTCGATCGAGCGTTCTCGATACTTGGCCGTCTCCCGTCTTCCTGGGCTCGTGTGTATGCGTGCTCAGTCGAGCGTACTCGACAGTCTATCACCGTTACCCGCCGCCTTGAGCCAGGGGTTCGCCCGTCGGCGAACTCCGCTGAGCGTACTCAGCCTTTAGGCGATCCGTCTAGCGACCAAGAACCCGGGACGGTGTGTCCGCCGTCTCCGCTGAGTGTCCGCAGCACTTGGTCGCTTTCCTCCACGAACGTAGGGAAAAGGGAAGGTGCGTACGCCTTCTCTGTCGAGAGTCCTCGGCCCCGACGGACGAAATCATCTCGCGTCTCCCGCGACTCGCGTGCGTGCGTTCGACCGAGAATCGAAATCTCCGGTCCGGCGACCATTTTTACGCGAGCAATTCCGAAGCGAGTATTGGGCGATAATTGTCCGAGACGCCCAGCGTCGCGAAGCGAGACCGATCACCGCGCCGTTACCGTCGTTACGGTCTACACGCGTCGCGCAATAGGCCCCGCCTTTCGCACGACCTATCCGTTCGTACGAACGCTCGCACCGCTCACCGCACCGCACCGTACCGTACCGACGCGCTTTATAAACGCAACCCGCGACATCGCCTTCGGGGCCGAACTCTTGTACCAAATTAAGTATAGAATAAAGCTAACGTACTTATATTCTTCTCAAACGTCTCGCTGCTTTCCTCCTCACCGAACCCGGACTCCGACGAGCCTTATCCGCGCGAAACGCGAAGCAGCGACCGAACCGCGGAGTTCGGCCGTTACAAGTGTTATCCAGGAATAACGACGCCGACGTAATAGGTTCATGCAGTAAGATTTTGTATTGTGAAATTCTTGGGATGACGTTCTGTTTGGATAACGTTGTGCATAGTCTTGCAGCTGCTACGTGATTTCCACCATATTCTTCTAAAATCTGAATAATATCAACAATCTCATCCGGAGGATAACCAGCCATTATTTGAAAAAAACCTTTCAGCAATTTTCTATTACTATTTCAATGTACTAGGAAAATAATATATCAGAATTAAGTAAATTTCCGCAGTTGCCTGGATGCCATTTTTGGTGTCACAATTGGAGATTTTCACTTGAAAAAATCATAGACCTCATCAACATAGACCTTGAAGCGACTTAAAATTTGATCTGAAGATCGAAGTCAAGGTCATTAGTGGGCGACACCTTCAACCTCTACAACCTCTACAACTTTTGTTGAAAACATTTTTTAGTATCTCCTTTATGTTACGAGTTGTTTGAAAATATTGAAAAAAAAAACGTATTTGGCTTTAAAATGACCATTAAATGTCATGGGACTCTTATCATAATTTACCTATCTAAATATAAAATTTTCATTTCATTTCTAAAGTCTCTTTTTTCTCTTTTCATTTCTAATGTCATGGGACTCTTATCATAATTTACCTATCTAAATATAAAATTTTCATTTCATTTCTAAAGTCTCTTTTCTCTCTTTTCATTTCTAAAGTCAAAAATAGTGGTGTTACGTCCAGCGGACTCCGGGTAATTAAAAATTTTTTTTTCTCTCAAACTTCTATTCTCCTAATATAACAAGGGTCATAGGAAACAAACACATCTGGCGAACATCCGTCGCGTCAAATCAAAGGCAATATAGAAAAATGCGATAATAGAAAACAGTATCATGTTATGAAAATCTATACGTTTCTGTTCATAGTTCAATGTGTCCGTTGGTCTAGCTATAAAATTTGTAACTCTGCGCTAACAAATCTTCAGCAAAACAAAGCAACTCGAAGCATTCCTGCTCTAGAAACTTGAAACCTACATCTTCCCAATCCGAAACCGTACGTACCCTACCAATCAAACAACAAGCTTACTTCACTGATAGTCATAAAATCTTATCTCTATCTTTGATTTACGGCATCCTGACTCTTCCAGCTGGCTACTTGTACACATCTTTCTACTCTACAAGAATCCACCACCCTCGCACTTGTCATATCTAATCCATTCGGCCAATCAAAACCAATCCGGCCAAAACTATGAGACATCTACGCTCCATCCCTTAACCCTTCTATATTCATATCTTCAAGAACTAACCGTCTCCTCCCATGAGATCTTTTAACTTCATCCTTAATTTCTAATGGCTAAGACTTTTTCTCACTGAGCTCAACCAGGACCAATAATAAATTACTAACCAAATCTTTGACATCATTGGACTTTTCTTAGGGTTTCGCCCCTTCTCTAAGAGCCATCTCTCTACTCACCCTGTTGGGTCCTGCCTCCGATTATCAGTATAAACCCCTCACAATTCACCTCCGCATTCATTCAAATATTCCTTTTTTTTACAGTTGGCATTCAGACATTCAGAGTTAGTATCCAGTCACTCAATTTTGAAAATTTTTATTATTCCCAATAATTATCAACGAGTACATTGTTGCGTGTAACGTGCTAATGTGGGTATTAGACCGATCCTGAGAGATTCTGAGAGGCACACCCACGCAAAGTAGCAGCCCTTGTGCTCTTTTCCTGTAGAAGTCATCTTGAACCAGCAGTAAGTTTTATTTACTGCTCTTGCTCCCTCTCACTCGACTAATTTTCTATATTCGTTTTCCTTCCCTTTCCGTTCCTTTTCATTCAGAACAACACACACACACACACGCATACAAATGTTTCGCATAACTATAATCCATCACTTCTAAAATCGCGCCGTTGTATCATTTTGTTTGTTATCTTAATTTTAATAAATTTGTTAATAATCTATTTTTGATGTTAATAATCTATTTATTAATTGATTTTAAAATCACCCCAGATAATCCACTTTTCAACAATTGGCTCATAGTCCTATCCCCAGTAAAGGGATTTGCATCTCTGTCCGAAAAACGGACCGCTCGTCGTACGTCAGCGAGCGAGTAAAGAAACCCGTCGGGTGCTTTATTCGCTCCCTAGCACGCGCATACGAACGAGGTTAACCTTTCCTGCGAACAGATAAGTTGCGCTCCTCCTCTAGGACATAACAGTGGTTTCTATTTGAAAAATCAAAGTTGACTTTCAGATAACCTTGAAAATTGACCTCAAAGTCAAAGTCAAAGTCATCAGTGTATTTCCCCCATTGACCCCTACAACTTATATTTGAAACACTTCTCGAGATCTGGTTTACCTGACGAAATATTTTCGATTATCGATTAAGATATATAATCTTATACATAAATAATATGTATAATATGCCAATATAAACTCACATGCATATCTTTCTCATGTTATATTAAATACACTTAAAAATAATGTGATATGGAATATATATTACAAATAAAAAGAAATGATCGGCGGCGGCACACGTTTATGTGTTAATAGTGTCTGAATTATTTTATATTGTTGTATAAATTAAAATGCGTTCAAAAGATAAGTTTAATAGATGTTTGTCATTTGCGATGTAGCGATTAAGCGCTCACGCCCGTTACCGAGCATCTTGCTTATGGTATCACTCCCACCTATAAAATTACAATGTCCGCATAATTTAAATATAAAACATTATACAGGATGAATATTTTTAATCTTAACAGACAAATATTTCGAAAATATGCAATTTTACAAAAAGTTTTTTAAATAAAAGTTTCATGATGTTGTGGAGGACGTACAATAGTGACCTTGGTTTAACCTGGGGATATCTACTTAAGATCAAAGGATGGTTAACCTAATTTTCTCAAATGGAACCCTCTATTTTTCATATCATATTCTTATAATTGACTTCAAGACCTTTCCAAAACGTTATGATGAAGTATTTTTTACTGAGTACTTTCCGAGTTATGAGACTCAAAAATTAACAGATGAAGGTTAAGTCAATCTACTATCTTAAAACGATTAGGTTTGAAACAAAGAAAGAATGATGACCTTGGTTGACTTCGACATACTGTCCTCAAGCTCAAGTCGAGATTATCTTGAGTTTCTTAAATAAAAAAAAGAATTAGAATAAACTTTTTATTCTAATTCTACTTTTAGCGCCACCCAGGGACAATGGCGTGAACGTAGTAGTTTTCTGTTCCTTTTTGCTTGATTCCGTGAGTCCCCTTGCCTCTCACGATTTACGTGAATTTATAACATCACGTATAATAGGTCATTATTGTACGTCTATGTGGTAACGTCTTGAATCTCTAGCTCATCTCTAGTCTCATAACTCGGAAAATACTCCATAAAAAAATACTTTATCATAGCGTTCTGGAAAGGTGTTGAAGTCAACTATAAGAAGGAAGAAGAAAAGTCCGAGAAAAAAAAATATACTGAGAAGTGCAAAAAGAAATATATCAAGAAATTCAAGAAGCATATGCGAACTGTAAGTAAATTTATATATAAATATATCCCAATGAGCACTAATAAGGAGAACCTTCAGCCTTGTAGAAGGAAAATTATGTACAATATACAATAATACAATATACAATAATACAATATACAATATATAATAATATGTAGACAAATTTACATAATCATATTTTTATCTTAAGTATAAAAAATATGATTATATAAATTTATATAAAGTATAAAATTATATAAAGTATAAAAAATTATATTATATTATATAAAGTATAAAAAAATCAATGCTAACTGTAAACACATTTGCGAAGAATTTTTATTGATTGCAATTGTGCGCAAAGATAAATAAGAAGCACAACAAAGTTAGTTGTTTATTAGCTGATAAACAACTGATGTAACGAGATATGTAACGGTCATGCCTCCGGGTTCGGTTTTTCTCTCAACCAACCCTGCGCTCTCGATCGTTCAAGACGAGTCGGGCGCAGGAATCTTTAGGAGAAGGTGAGCGTTTTAATAACTGAGACCTGTGCTTGTGTATAAAGTGACGTTTTATTATTCTTTCCTACGCACGCGGCGACCGCGTGTTGTCGCGTGACGTCCCACTGTTTGGGTGTTGTTGTGTCGCGAGACTTTCGTTGCGCTACGATCGCTGTGGACAATTGTATTCGCATACGAGATGGATGTTAGTAACGTCGAGATGGCTTTTATCCGTTGAATAATTAATGAATATTTCCACGCGTCGGAACGTGCAAGGTTTATCTAAAACAACTCATCGGAAACAAATTATATACAGATATACGAGGGTAGTCCCAGAAGTACCTGACCTGACGTAGATAGCGATGTTGTTTGAAAAGAATGACTATGGTAGAAAGTACCAACCTTATAAAGCTTAAGTTTGAAGTTGGACGACGCTACGTTGTTTAGTATTTGTTTGGCAGCCATCAATAGTGAACGCTCTCAGTGAATTTGTAAACATGGAAAAAATTGGTCATCGTTATGTGATACAATACTTTCATTTGAAAGGCCTCAGTACAACCAATATCAAAGCGGAGCTAGATTCTACTCTGGAGGAACCTGCTCCTTCGTTTACAACAGTAAAATATTGGGTGGCAGAGTTTAAACGAGGTCGTACGAGCTGCCAAGACGAGCTTCGCAGTGGTCGACCAATTGAGGTGACCACGCCAGAAATGGTGAAGAAAATCCACAAAATGGTATTGGATGACTGTCGACTGAAAGTGCGCGAGTTAGCAGACATGGTAGCCATTTCAAAAAGTGCTGTACATCGCATATTGACTGAAAATTTGGACATGAGAAAGCTGTGCGCAAGATGAGTACCGCGGAACAAAAACAGCGTCGTGAGGATGTTTCAATCGAGTGCTTGGCGAAGTTTCGCAGCAATAAAGCCGAGTGTTTGCGTCGATTCATAACCATGGATGAAACATGGGTCTATCAGTTCACACCTGAGACGAAGGAACAGTCAAAACAATGGACCAAAGTGGCTTGATGGCTATTTTGAAGAGCTCGACGATTCCCACTATAAACAGAGTATCGAAGTTATTGAACATCGCTAAGAAGTTTATTGAGCTAAAAGGAGACTATGTAGAGAAATAAAGATATTTTTTTCCAAATTTTTTGTGTTTTCTTTGTTAGGTCAGGCACTTCTGGAACTACCCTCGTATATACATATAGCGGAACGAAAACGCCTAACATGGCGACCCCTAGAAACGAGGATTCTAGGCGAATTTCGCCTGTGTATTCGGCTAAATTTAAAAAGCCGTTCGTCCGTCGCGGTCTTTAGCCGCTGGTAGTAAGAACGTATACAAAAACGCGTCGCGTCGCGTTATCTCTGCCGCGGTATGTATACAGGAGCTGGGCCGTGAGTCGAGGCGCGAGGCTCGCAGGCGGTTTATTAGCAAAAAAAACTAACCGGCGCGTTTCTTTTCTGACTAGGACGAATATCAAGAGTACAATGCGTATGGCGAAACTGATCTCCGTTTCTTTTTACGAGTGGATCATGATGCCGCCGGTTTGTAGGTCCCGAAGGCACGACGCGCTTTGGATAGCGGAATTTCTAGCGCCTGTCGCCGGGCCGGGCGGTCGGAGCTCCTCGTTGGTAGCGACTATGCTTTATGCTGCTGGGCCACTGCTCTCCCTGAGTTCTATATGACGTAGAGAGGAAGAAAAAAAAACACAATTACAAGAACGTTCCGGAAAACTCACCGGAGCAACGACAAACCTGCCGCTCGATCTCTAGATCGCAAGACGGTACATATACATGAGATCGTTCCGGAAAACTCACCGGAGCAACGACAAACTCGCCACTCGATCTCTAGATTGCAAAAGACGTACAAATACATGAGATCGTTTCGGAAAACTTACCGGAGCAACGGCAAATTCGCCGCTCGATCTCTAGATCGCAAAAGATGGTACAAATCCATGAGATCGTTCCGAAAAACTCACCGGATTAACGGCAAACTCGCCGCCCGATCTCTAGATCACAAAAGACGGTACAGATATGTGAGATCGTTCCGGAAAACTCACCGGAGCAACGGCAAACTCGCCGCTCGATCCCTATATCGCACAAGAATAGCAAGTAATGGCGAGTAGTAAAACAAGGCGGGTTCTAACCCACTTTTTAAAGTGAATTTTCAAAAACCTGACCTTTTTAATGAAATCTTTTGGAACCTGACCTTTTTAATGAAATATTTTCGTACCTGACCTTTTTAATGAAATATTATAATTAATACCCGCCCTATTTATTGATACCTCCCTTTATTCATACCCTTCCTATTGATACCCCTTCTTTATTGATACCCTCCTTCCCAGAATTGTTTGATTCTATGGGCAAGATGGCGGGCGGCCATAACGTCACGCACATGTTCAAAGACTTCTATATAATAACTAGACTGCTAACTCCTGTCTATGAATGTACCCAATTTCTATGTACAAAACTTCTAAATAGGTTAGTACGCACGCGCGAGATAAGCTCACATAGAATACGGCTTTCTGCTAGTGTCATAAGTAAAATTAATATAAATTTATAAAAGTGAAGTAAAGTAAAATAAATAAAATGAAAAATTGATGTAAAATAATGAAAATTACAATAAATGCAACAGTACTTAAAAAATAGTTGTTTTTAAATATAGTTGCATATCAATAAATATGACATGTATATTAGGTTATGGAATACTTTATTAATAAAAATAAAATTGATTTATTCAAAAATTTATTATAATCTATGACAAGTTGACGACGGAAATTAAATTTTAAGAAAATAATAAACAAAATAGGAAAGGTAGATAAGTTTTTCGTGTAAAAATGCATGTTTATTCTACTTGGAATATGACAATAAGTAACTTACATAAATAAATATATATTAAATATTAACTTATTAACTTATACGAGGGTGGTCCGATAAGTACTTAGCCTACAAAAGAAAAACGAAAATTTTGGAAAAGTGGCTATTTATTTCTCAACATAGTCTCCTTTTAGCTCGATACACTTGACCCAGCGATGCTCCAACTTCTTTAATCCGTCTGAAAAATACGTTTCTCGAGGTCTGCAAAGTAGGCCTCCGTGGCGGCGATGACCTCCTCATTCGATTCAAATTTCTGCCCGGCGAGTGACTTTTTCATGTTTGGAAACAAAAGAAGTCGCACGGGGCCAAATCTGGAGAATACGGTGGATGGGGCAGCAGTTCGTAGCCCAATTCGACCAATTTGACCGTGGCGAGGGCGGAGGTGTGAGCCGGTGCGTTGTCATGGTGGAAGAGCACTTTTTTCTTCGCCAAATGGGACCGTTTTTTCTGCAATTCGGCGTCGAATCAGCCCAATAATTCGGCATAGTACAGCCCTGTGACCGGTTTGCCCTTCTCCAGGTAGTCGATGTAGATCACACCTTGTGAATCCCAGAAAACGGTGGCCATCACCTTTCCGGCCGATAGGACAGTCTTCGCCTTCTTCGGAGCACGTTCGCCGGGTGAAGTCCACTGTTTCGACTGTTCCTTAGTCTCTGGTGTGTACCAGTGTATCTATGTTTCGTCGACGGTCACGAAACGATGCAGAAACTCCTTCGGATTGCGCTTAAACAGCGTCAAACACTACTCTGAAGTGGTCTCACGGTTGCACTTGTTGTCCGGAGACGCCATTGCCGAGGCTAAACAAGCAGCCTGGGAGCTCCCTGGGGGCGCCATACAAGAGGGCGATGGGGAAGATTCGCCCTTGGGCGCCCTTACCCACGGAAATGTTTGAACCGCCAGGCCCTCGAGGGGCTCCTGGATACCCTTTTTCCGAGGGTGGAGGGGGACCCCCCTCAGGATCACTGCCTCTGAAATGGGGGGTGAGACTGGTACGAGGACCTGGCGGTGAGTCCGGAGGAGCTGGTTAGGGCCAGGAAGAAGCTCGGGACCAAGGGGAAGCCCCTAGCCCCGACGGAATTCCTGGTCGCGCCTGGGCTTTCGCCCTCGGCGAGGAATTCCTGTTCGCGGCCATGTGCGGAGCTTTGAGCAGGTGTCTGAAGGAAGGGGTATTCCCCAGAGTGGAGGAGGACCGAATTGGTCCTCCTCCTCTAGGAGGGTAAGACACTTGAGAGTATGTCGGCCTACAGGCCGGTATGCCTGCTGGACGAGGCGGGCAAGATGCTTGAACGCATCATTGCCGACCGCCTCGTCGAGCACCTGTCCTCGGAAGGGCCGAAGCTCCACGGCCGTCAATACGGATTCAGGCCCGGAAGGTCCACACTGGACGCGGTCTAGTACCTCCGGGACCTGACCGGGACGGTCGTGAAGAGGGGGAGCGGGGTGTTGTTGGCGTTGTCCCTGGACATAAAAAACGCCTTCAACACCCTGCCCTGGCCGGAGATCGGACGGGTCCTCGAACACCACGGAGTACTCGTCTATCTCCGGCGGATTCTGTCGACGTACTTCGGGGACCCTCGCTTTCCCAAAGGAGGGCGGGGTCCAAAGCCGGCTCATAATGGAATACGGTGTTCCGCAGGAGTTGGTTCTCGGCCCCCTGCTATGGAACATCGCGTTCGACCGGGAGTTGCGCACTCCACTCCCCCCGGGCTGCCACGTCGTCTGCTATTCGGACGACATGTTAGTGGTGGCCGGGGGGGGGAGAACTGAGGAGAAGCCCGCCTCCTAGCAGAGACGGCGGTGGCATCGGTGGTGGGAACCATCGCGGACCAGGGGTCTCAGGGTGGCGCCCCAAAAGACTGAAGCCGTGTTTTTTTCACGACGGTAGTCGAGGGGCGCCACCGGAGGCATAGGTCCTGGTCGATGGCGTCTGCATCCGTGTCGGCCCGATAATTAAATATCTGGGCCTGACGTTGGACAGCCGAAGGGGCTTCGAGCCTCATTTCAGACAACTGGCCCCTAAAGTGCGCGGAGCTGGACTGGCGGTAGCCAGTCCCCTGCGCACCCAAGGGGGTCCGGATGGAGGGCTCGCTGCCTGTACGTGAGTGCTGTTCTCTCGATCGCCCTGTATGGGGCGCCAGTATGGGCGTCACAGCTCCTAGCCAGTCGCCACGGAAACGTCGTTTGCGGCAGGCGTTGAAGCTGATGTACATAAGGGCGATTGGGGGTTCAGAACACTCTCGTACATGGCGGCGACCACCCTGGCCAGGTCCCTCCCGTGGAGTTCCTCGCCGAGGAGAGGCGAGGAACTCTATTGGAGGACGAGGAAGCTCCGCGAGGAGGGGGAGTTGTTGGCCAGGGACCTGAAGGCTCTGAAGTCCCAGGCCGTTGCCTGTACTCTGGAAATGTGGGGACGTTCTGTCCGAACCACGAAGGTACGGGCGACATACGGTCGAGGCTGTCCGCCCTGCCTGCCAGAGTTTGCGAGCAGGAGGGGATGCGGAATGTCCTTCCATCTGATGCAGGTGCTGACCGGGCATGGGTGCTTCGGAAAGTACCTGCACCGGATAGTTAAGGAGCCCACTACCCGATGCCACCACTGCCCCGTGCTGATGGACACGGCGCACCATACTCTGGCTGCATGTCCAGCCTAGAGGGAGAGCGGCGTATCCTAGCCGAGGCGGTGGAGTGCCGAGAGGGGGATATCTCGCTCCCGCACTTGGTTCAAGCCATATGCGAGAGCGAGGAGGTATGGGAAGCGGCGGCCACCTTCTGTAGGGACGTTTTGTCCAAGAAGCCGCCGAGTGGGAGCGACGACCGGGAACCCGCCGCTTAGCACACTGTCAAATGGTCAATGGGGAACATTTTGAACATCTCTTGTAATCTCAGGCCGAGTTACAAGATGCTTTGCCTTCGGTGGCCGGGACTAACTGAACCTTGCCTTCAGTGGTCGGGTTTGAGACACTTTGCCTTCAGTGATCGGGTTTGAGGCACTTTGCCTTCAGTAGTCGGGTTTTAGACACCTTGCCTTCAGTGGTCGGGTTTGAGACACTTTGCCTTCAGTGGCCGGGTTTGAGACACCTTGCCTTCAGTGGTCAGGTTTAAGACACCTTGCCTTCAGTGATCGGATTCCCGGATGTTTTACTTTCAGTAGACTTCACGATCAGTGAAGTAACGTAAAACGCATAATTTTAAGAACAAGGTCAAAGTTGAAATGTCATATCCGAACGTAAAATTTTTCAATTTTGACATTTTAGGTCAAAAGTATGGATTTTCAGTCCTAAAAAAGTCCAGTTTGACTTTAATAATAATCTTAACTCATAACCTTGAGAATAAGGGCAAGGTCACGGCTGAATATCCCTCGTTGACCTCTACATTCTTATTCTTATGCGTAACATTGCTCTCTAGCAGGTGCATTTTCGAAGATATTCGCGTTTTCAGCCTAAAACAAGCTTAGACCTTTATGTGACCTTCAGAGTTCAAATTTGGCAGTGTTCAAGGTCATATCCGAACGTAAAATTTTCCGCTCTTTTCATTTCTGGGGTCAAAAGTATGGAGTCTCATTTAAAAAATTGACCTGACCATGAAACTACCTTCAAGGTCATTGTCAAGGTCAAATCCTAGGTCACCGTCAGATAGCCAGGGAAAAATCATAAAAACTCAGTGCTTCGTATTTTTCTAGGACTCATATTTTTCGAGTTATTCGGCTCTTCCGGGACTTTTATAACACTCTGTATAAACAATCGCGGTCTGAGCAAAATTCCGTGTTCGTTATGTCCGACTGTGATCGAAAAGATTGGGTCACTGGACCTGATTTAACAATTAAGGCGGGATGCCAAGGACTAGAAGAAAGGAAGCAAAGGAAAGGAAAAGAAAAGAGAGAGAAGAAAAGAAGAAAATGAAAAAACAGGGGTCACTCAGGTAAAAGAAAGTATAAATAACTTACTACTGGATCTATGCTATTTGTCGAAAATGAAGAGTGTAACTACTGCGTGAGGATGTATGATTCAAGTTTGCGCCAAGAATAGGAAGCTAGTCTCTGTTGGACTGCTCACGATGGTCCAAAAATACACGGTCGTTACACGGAATAATTAACAATTGGCGAAAACTCTGATTTGTCTAAGCCACTGGTAGGCTTAGTTATTAAGAGACCCTAAAGGGATATTAAAGAGAAGACTCTGTCCTGGCTGCGGGTCGGTCGAGAGGAGAAGTAGAAGTGGCATAGCTTTTTCATTTTACTCAAAACGTCACCTCGGTCGAGAGGGTGGGGTTTTGGAAGTTGCATCAGGGCTCTAAAGTTTATGTCCAAATATGAGTATAGGATTTTGTTGCAAAACTTTTCGGAAGTGGGGTTTTAGGGAGGCCTGAGATAAATATGGTAAAAGATCGGGTATCTATGGCAGTGAAAGACTTCAAAGTTTCGCTAGGTTAGTCAGAGATTGCGCACAATAAAAATTTATGAATAACGTGGGAAACGCATGAGTTTCCGAAGATCAAAGGCTAGTAATATCATATAACAGCATGAAAGATTGATCTGGTCGGTCCGTCTTAAAAGAAAGTTGTTGCTCCGAACAGGAAGTTATTCAAGGTTATTTGGAAAGGAGATATATGACTAAAATAACTCAGTGGATCTTCCTGACGGAAATAGAGAAACTCCTGTGATTAAAACAGAGAGAAAAAAAGAGAAATCTGTGTGTGTGACGTCACTGTTCTCGGAGGGTCGCGGAACATAAACATTTGGTCGTATAATATAAAATTTAATTTGCCTTACTTGATAACGAATTTGGAGTACGCGGATCCTCAGGACGTAACACTTTTCTAAAATATGTTCTGCTGACGTTCTAACGATCAACCGCAGAACAATCTGTAGACATCTTTTAGAGATTTTGCACTGTGTGGAATTAAAGAAGATAAAGAAGATAACCCAACTTGTTACAATTAAATGCATAATTATCTAGGTATTGATTATGTATACTTACTTATGTAAAATGGTCTTCATGCATTTTTTGTGATGAAATTGCAACGCTCCAAGTTATCACAATTATAACTCAGCAAACACAATGTAACATGTAACATACTTGTTAGTTGTAATATACGAAATATGAAAAAATACTTTCCTTTTACTAGAAGAGGCATAAAATGCAAATGAAAAAAAGAAAGAGACGTGCAAACATACCTACAGAAGTTATAAGCTTTAGGAGAATGGTAATAAACGTAAGTGTGAATTATTTTACCTCTTCGTTGTAACGTCTGCCACGAGAGGCTTGTTTCTGTCCAATTTTTCGTTGTTTATAATATGTTTGAATGTAATAGTTTTGAAACTGACTACTTAAAATATCAAATGATTCCTCATGTCATATTTTTTTTTCTTGGCTTCTTTTAGCAGATTGGCTATTTTAACATTTGATCTTTTCCTTTACCGATTTTAATTTGACTTTATTTAAAGCAGATGTTAATTTATTTTTCATTAACTTTTGTGCTCTTGTAATAACCGCTGATAAATATCTGTTACACTTTTCTAACTGTTTCTTATGATCGTTTTTCAACGATTCCACCAGAGCTGTCAAACATTCATTTTCTGCTTTTAGAGTTTCAATTTGTAATAATAAATTATGTGGCTTATCTGTAATAATATATTTATTTTTACACATTATCTCTGTAAAAACAAAAAATTTATTTGTATTTTCAACACCAAACTTCTAGGCATATACGTACATACCTTCTGCAGGTCAGTCAATATGTACATTCATGTTAAAATTTGCATCTTCCCAACAGTTCTTTCTGACTTGAAAGAAATAGTTTCTTAATTTCATTTTAATTTGTAATAAATTATTAATTATGCTAACATGTTTAATACATATATCCTTCTATAAAGATCAGGTTATAAAGGATATATTAAGTAATTAAACACATACCCTCTCTTTCAATAAAGATCCAGGTTCAATATTTTTCATCCATGCTACAAATGGTAGAACCTGCAGCTGTT
>NW_020230308.1:0-117500 GCF_003227715.2 Harpegnathos saltator
TTCGGAAAGTACTCGATGAAATGTAACTTTGTTAGAGTGTTTTGAAATGCTCTCGAGATAAGCTACAAGAATATGTAATAAAAAATCGTAGTTTCTATTTAAAAAAAACATTAATGACCTTGGCCTGATTTTGACAAGGTCACTTCACTCAAGGTCAAGTCCACATTTCCATCATGTGTCGTCCTTCAAGCCATGCAACTTTCGTTCGAAAAATTTTTTAATAAATCCATCGATAATGGACCATATCACTTTAGTTAGTAAAGTCTTCAAACAGTCAAATACCTCGAAAACGGAAACATTTTTAAGAAAAATGTTTCCAACTAAAGTTGTAGGGTTTTTAAAAGTTCTATTAAATGATCATATCTAGTTGACCTTGAGTAGAGGAGTCAAGGCGAGGTCAATGCCAACATGATTTTTTTAAATGGAACATCCCCATTTTTTACCACACAGTGTTAAAGATGACAACGAGCCGTTTCCAAAACACTACTTGATGACTTATTTTTGTTGAGAATTGTCTGAGTTATGAGCTTTAGAATTTACGGTGCCGCCAGCATTAGTATTATTCAGGATGTATCGCGTGGAGGTTGCATGGTCGGACTTTACACCCACCCTGTGTGTGTGTGTGTATGTATGTCAGCAGAGATAAGGACTATGCAGTAGTAGTGCATCAATTTTTAACTGATACTTTCCCAAACCGATGGATAACAGGATGTGGAGAAATAGAGTGGCCCTCTAGATCACCAGATCTTTCTCCATTGGACTACTTCTTATGGGGATATGTTAAAAACAATGTGTACGGAACGAAACCTGCTAACTTGGCAGACCTTAGGGAATGCATACTGCACCAAGTAAATCTTATTTCATCAGAAATGAGACGAAACGTTTTAAATAAATTTCATCTACGATAAGGTTATTGTCAAGCAGCAGACGGAAGACAATTTGAACACTTAATTAAATAAAAACCCGTCTACATACACACGTGCGCGCGCACACACACACATAGCAGACAGGGTTTGGAGTCATTAAATACTGCGGTAATGACGAACCGCGGAGGGACAAACCTTATTTTTGCTGACACATACACACGCACACACACACACATACACAGGGGGGGGGGTGTAAACTTCGATCATGCAACCTCCACGCGGTACATCCTGGATAATACTAATATTGGCGACACCGTAAATTCTAAAGCTCATAACTCAGACAATTCTTAAGAAAATAGATCATCAAGTAATGTTTTGGAAACGTCTTGCTATCAACTTTAACACTGTGTGATAAAAAATTGGGCATTTAAAAAAATTATGTTGGCCTTGACCTAGCCTTGATTCCTTTACGCAAGGTCAAACGGATATCATCATTCAATAGAACTTTTAAAACCCTACAACTTTGGTTGGAAACATTTTTTCAAAAACGTTATATTTTCGAGATATTTGACCGTTTTTAGACTTTTCTAATACCCTGTATACATATATGTATAAACAAATTTACTCTGCGTGCTGTCCCAACAACTAAAGTATCAGTAGCAGGACAGTTGTATAAAATAATGAATGCTATATTTCATCATGGATCGTGCATTGCAAGCGGTCATTACACAAGTATATGTAGAGAAGGTAAATCTGATCGGATTGAAGCTGATGATACGCAAATAAAAAACACTGGTCCAGAGGTGCTACAAATATTTGTATTCTTTTCATGGCAAAAATTAACACGTTTATTAATAGTATCCAATATTTCAAAAAAATATCTTTTTAAAAGCTATTATTATTCAAGAAAAACCTAACGACAAAAATGTATGTAACATAAGTTTTTACAATTGTAAAATTTATTATAAAACTTACCTTTTTAAACAAAAAGGTAAAAAAAGGCGCCAAGTACAAGCGCAACATGTATTGTGTTATTTTTAGAAATTTCAAATTCAAATTTTTTTTTAAAGATATATATGTGTACATAACAGGTTTTTACAAGTAAAACTTAAAGATAATACATACGATTTTACAAATAAAACTTATATAAAACTTACCTTTTTAAACAAAAAGGTAAAAAAAGGCGTCAAGTACAAGCGCAACACGTATTGTGTTATTTTTAGAAGTATCAAACTCAAATTATTTTTTTAATGTATATATGTTTTTACAAGTAAATGTAAACAAGTTAATGTATGTATGTACATAAGTTTTTACAAGTAAAACTTATAACTATAATAAAACACTGCAACATTATTCTACTGTACAAAAGAAATGATATATTAGAATAGTAGCGCCAACTGAGAAACCTAACATATATATATGATTATTGTATACTTAACTTAATATTTTTAGAAATCTCAAATTCACATTATCTTCTTTTTTAAGATATATATTATATAATATATGTACATAAATTTTTAAAAGTAAAAATTATAACATGTTATAAAAATTTAATACGTTTGTTAATAGTGTCCAATATTCAAAAAAATATCTTTTTAAAGGTTGTTATTCAAAATATTCAAGAAAACCTAGCTTACAAGTAAAATTTATCATTCTTTATTAGAACACTGAGTTATATGGTTATTTTACTTGTTATTGTAACAAATTAATTATTATAACAATGCGATAAAAAATATTTAATACAAAAAATCTTGGCGCGGCTGCACCAAAAACTATCGAACTAAAACTTGTTTAATACATATATGACAGCATTTTTATTATAATAAAATGTACTTGTAAATTCTCTACATACATATACGGTGTAATGTTTTATTTAAGTTCATATAGTATTATAATAAATTATAAACCTTCACTATAGAATATACATATCGAATGTGTATATATTCTACATATATTGATATTTTTTATTCAAAGATGTTATTCTTATTATAATTGACGAAATGTCAATGATATCTAATTTGACATTAAAAAATTATATAGAACTAAAACTTGATTAATACATACATGACAGCATTTTTATTATAATAAAATGTTCTTGTAAATTCTCTTTATACATATACGGCATAATGTTCTATTTAAGTTTATATAGTATTATAATAAATAAATTATAAACCTTCATTATAGAATATATTATATAAAAATGCTGTCATGTATTAAACAAGTTTTAGTTCGATATAGTTTTTGGTGCAGCCGCGCCAAGATTTTATGTATTAAATATTTTTGATTGCATTGTTATAATAATTAATTTGTTACAACAACAAGTAAAATAACCATATAACTCAGTTTTCTAATAAATAATGATAAATTTTACTTAAAAAATTTGTTATTTTATTAATAAACGTGTTAATTTTTGCCATGAAAAGAATACAAATATTTGTAGCACCTCTGGACCAGTGTTTTTTATTTGCGTATCATCAGCTTCAATCCGATCAGATTTACCTTCTCTACATATACTTGTGTAATGACCGCTTGCAATGCACGATCCATGATGAAATATAGCATTCATTATTTTATACAACTGTCCTGCTACTGATACTTTAGTTGTTGGGACAGCACGCAGAGTAAATTTGTTTATACATATATGTATACAGGGTATTAGAAAAGTCTAAAAACGGTCAAATATCTCGAAAATATAACGTTTTTGAAAAAATGTTTCCAACCAAAGTTGTAGGGTTTTAAAAGTTCTATTGAATGATGATATCCGTTTGACCTTGCGTAAAGGAATCAAGGCTAGGTCAAGGCCAACATAATTTTTTTAAATGCCCAATTTTTTATCACACAGTGTTAAAGTTGATAGCAAGACGTTTCCAAAACATTACTTGATGATCTATTTTTCTTAAGAATTGTCTGAGTTATGAGCTTTAGAATTTACGGTGTCGCCAATATTAGTATTATCCAGGATGTACCGCGTGGAGGTTGCATGATCGAAGTTTACACCCCCCCCCTGTGTATGTGTGTGTGTGTGCGTGTGTATGTGTCAGCAAAAATAAGGTTTGTCCCTCCGCGGTTCGTCATTACCGCAGTATTTAATGACTCCAAACCCTGTCTGCTATGTGTGTGTGTGCGCGCGCACGTGTGTATGTAGACGGGTTTTTATTTAATTAAGTGTTCAAATTGTCTTCCGTCTGCTGCTTGACAATAACCTTATCGTAGATGAAATTTATTTAAAACGTTTCGTCTCATTTCTGATGAAATAAGATTTACTTGGTGCAGTATGCATTCCCTAAGGTCTGCCAAGTTAGCAGGTTTCGTTCCGTACACATTGTTTTTAACATATCCCCATAAGAAGTAGTCCAATGGAGAAAGATCTGGTGATCTAGAGGGCCACTCTATTTCTCCACATCCTGTTATCCATCGGTTTGGGAAAGTATCAGTTAAAAATTGATGCACTACTACTGCATAGTCCTTATCTCTGCTGACATACATACACACACACACACAGGGTGGGTGTAAAGTCCGACCATGCAACCTCCACGCGATACATCCTGAATAATACTAATGCTGGCGGCACCGTAAATTCTAAAGCTCATAACTCAGACAATTCTCAACAAAAATAAGTCATCAAGTAGTGTTTTGGAAACGGCTCGTTGTCATCTTTAACACTGTGTGGTAAAAAATGGGATGTTCCATTTAAAAAAATCATGTTGGCATTGACCTCGCCTTGACTCCTCTACTCAAGGTCAACTAGATATGATCATTTAATAGAACTTTTAAAACCCTACAACTTTAGTTGGAAACATTTTTCTTAAAAATGTTTCGTTTTCGAGGTATTTGACTGTTTGAAGACTTTACTAACTAAAGTGATATGGTCCATTATCGATGGATTTATTAAAAAATTTTTCGAACGAAAGTTGCATGGCTTGAAGGACGACACATGATGGAAATGTGGACTTGACCTTGAGTGAAGTGACCTTGTCAAAATCAGGCCAAGGTCATTAATGTTTTTTTTAAATAGAAACTACGATTTTTTATTACATATTCTTGTAGCTTATCTCGAGAGCATTTCAAAACACTCTAACAAAGTTACATTTCATCGAGTACTTTCCGAGTTATGAGGCTTGGCAGTTAAGACAAGACCGATCACTGATCCGATCAATTAAGGCAAGGTCAATTCGAATATGTCTTTAGCCATTAATAAGTCTTGGCCTTAGAAGTACGAAACAAAACCTCCTTGCTTTTAATACAATATCCTGTAAGTTAACAAATATCCTTCACACATACAAACATAGTATTATTATATTTTTATTGAGTAGTGCACTGAACAACTATAACATTGTTCTGAGAGTTTTCTCATTTAGAGCGTCGAAACAAATATATTTTATGAATTTTCTTTCGCGCAGATAGAAAATTTCACGGATGTGTTGTTAGAGATTGTTTTTAGAGATTATTTAATACTGTATGAAAAATATTTATTAACTTACAGGATATTGTAATAAAAGCAAAGAGGTTTCATTTCGTACTTCTTGATTCTGTTACAATATTCTTTTATATTTCATACTACATCCTTGTATAACTTAAAATTATTCTTAAAATATTATTAAACAATTCAATAATAAAACCTGTGAACCGGCCCGACTCCGCAAAATAATTAATAAAATATATCTCATTTTCTTGGCGCCGAATATTATCAATACTATTACAAATAATATTACGAATGATATAAATTTTTACAAATAAAATTTGTAAAAATTTGTATTATTTGTAACCTTATTATACAATTACAAATAAAATTACAAATAATAATATTACAAATAATATATATTACAAATAATAATATTATTAATAATAAAATATTTATAATAATTTCGGTGCGCCGAGTAGACAAAACTTTTCAGTATTGTCATAGAGAGGAAAGGAGAGAGAGACAGTCGCGCCCGCGATTCAGATTATGGGTAAGAAAGAATTAGGCTCGCTCGCTGAGCGAGAACGAGAGCGATAAGGAGGGAATGATATTCTCTCTCTCCCTCTCGCTCGTTCGCTCGGCGCGTCGACAATTGCCGATCGCGTGGCTCACACCGATTGACCGAGCTGGCTGTGTGCGTATATTGGGGGGGGGAGGAGAATCCTCATGCAAGCCCATCACCAAATTCGCATCACTGATACCAATGATGTCAAAACCGAACAAGCTGCGGACAAGTAACTTGTAAATACCGGAGATCAATTGTTTATCAGCTCATAAACAATTAATATGACGAGATACCCGCGGAAACCCGTGTACTTCTCTTTCGTCTTTGCGTACAATTGCGATCAATAAAAAATTTTTACGAATTGTTCGGTTTTGACATCCGTGGTATACGTGTGTATATGTGTGTGTATGTGTACAATTGCGTACACGTACAATTGCGATATACACTTATCACGTTAGCATTGATCATTTTTATTCATGCTAAAAGAAATAAGTATGATTATGTAAAGAATTTGTCTGCGTATTATTATTCATTCTACATAGTTCTCCCTGTGATAGTAAATATAACACACTTGAACAACCTCTACGCTCATATCACAAAGCCTGATCCACTGCGCTACTGAAGCAAATTAGTAATTCTTCTGCTATACTGACATTAACAGAAAAGACTAAACTTCAAACTACATTTCTCAAAAACGTTTAAGATTTGCACCGTTTTTGGATAGCATTTGTTACTATTACATCAATATTATACTTTTCTAAAAGCAAAATCGCACGGTGATTTCAAGGGTGAAGATTCCTCTTGTGTGAGATATTAATTATTCATTCTTTATTAATGGGAAAAGATTTTCCTTTGGTTGAAATGTTCAAGAATAGTTATTTGTTCTCTGAGAATCTTCCAATTTTTATGTTCCTGAAAAGTTTATAAAATTCGTAAAGAAAGAAAATTATTTTACTACCTACCTGTTCAAGGGTTGCGCATAAGAGATATTTTAACAAATCTGAATCTGAATCAGTCAACAAATTAAATTTTTCATTCAAAGAAGCATGTGTAGGCTAAGCATAAGTAAGATAAGTATAAATAAATTAAATATTATTCTCTGAATATAATAATAAATAAATGTTTTTTTCTTTAGCTGAATCATCGAAGTAAATATTCTATTATAAATTGACTTTCCGGATTACAATATTAATTTGATTTTTCAGAGTACGCTTTCAAATTGACTCTTCGGAATACGCTGTTAAATTGACTTTTCGGAGTACACTTTTAAATTGACTCTTCTGACTACACATTTGTTAGTTGACTCTGTGGAGTATATATTTTTTAATTAACTCTTCGGAGAGAAGAGAAGAGAAACATTTTATATTTTATTTTAAAAATCGTAATTTTTGCAGAAAACTGATTGATGAAGAAAATGATTAATTCACGACCTCAACGAAGATCTTAAAAAAATTACTGCAAGAAATGAAGTTGTTGTTATTATATACCATATTGTACAATATTAAAACATACGTGCAATAATTATCTATAATTTGCATATATAGGCGTTTATGTAATTATAAGTAATATAAAAGTCATGACAAATTAATGTGGCCGCGCGTTATCTCTGTCGTGTCATTGCTAGAAATCATCCGAACTCTCGAAATTATTTTCTTCCCGAATTATGAATATAAAACAATGTGGAAAGAAGAACAAGGGGGTAAAAGGGGGGGACGGCGACGTCTGCCTTACGATAACATCGCTGCTGGCACGCTTCGTCGCGATTGTCTATTCGCTGGTGGTGAGACAAAGACCGATTCTTCGTTTTTATCTAACTAATCTAGCTCGCTCGTGAACATAGCACAGAACAGAACCAAATAATTATCGACATAGCACGGAATAGTACCGACAAATCATGGACATTGGCTTAGTAGTTCATGTCCATGAAAAATGGACCCAGTTGGCGCTTCGAATCAGCCAACTTTTCCCTAACGCTGTAAATGCAGCCATGCTCGCTCTCAGGCTTCTCTGATTGTAGAATGACCTTTAGTGAGAAACTGTATCTGAAAGTTGGTAAGTTTGTTACTGTATTCAAGCAATTGAGGGAGTTCTTTGGTCTGTTCTTTGTAGCCGTACTGTTGAACTGGTGCTATAAGTTAAATTGAGACAAATGTAGGTTTTCTCACTCTAGCTTATTGCACCAGTTCAGCAGTGCAGCTACAAAGAACAGACCACTTGTATTGATAGGTGAACTTGGTTAGTAGATCCTCATTTGTGTTATCGCTGTAATTCCTATTTGCGAGAAATCTTGCTGGAATCATGTTACCATTTGGTCTGTTCTTTTCAGCTGCACTATGGAACTAGTGCAATAAGTTAGAATGAAACAACTATATTTTTTCTCACTTTAACTTATTGCACCAGTTCAGTAGTGCAGCTAAAAAGAACAGACCAATTGAAAGTATGTTTCCGTAATGGATTATCCCCAAGTTTCAGGCATTTTATGAAAGTTTTTTTAACTAGGAATTTCCATCTGAAGGTAAGTGGCCATTCAGCAATTTGGTCGAGGAGAATGTTTGTTGAGGTGGTTGACATGCATCCGAGTATTATTCTAGCACACCTGAATTGTATACGTTGGAGAGAGATAAGTTTTGTTGAGGGCATATCTGCCAGGACTAACCCGCTGTTACGTCCTGGACAAGCATAGAACATGCAATGTCTAGATTTGTTTGGTTTACTTCGGATCAGCGCTATTCTTGTCCAAATCCTTATTATTTAAATCTGTTTCCTTTGGAGGTGGGTTACTGTTAGGTTTAAAAATAATAGTATTCTCGCTAGTGTTGAATTTAACTTCAAATATATTTCCCTTTATTCCAGATTTTATTCTCGGGACCGAAGATTTTGATGGATCTGTTTTGAAAACAGCCAGGTCGAGCGTGCCTGGATTATAATAACTTTTTAACAGACGTCTAAATTGAATCCGCCGTCCGGCTCTTCTTGTTCTTTTCGGCATGAAAGATTTTTAGGTAATATTTATTTTAACAATATCTATAATAGTGTAGATGGAAGAGACGTGGTTAAGTTTGAAGAATAAAAAGGCGAATGGTGCTCGTGGTTCAAGCACAACACTCTTAAAGTAAGGAAAAGAAGAACTGTGCTCGTGGTTCAAGCACTGCGTTCTGGGAAAAAGGGAGGAATGGTGCTTGTGGTTCAAGCACAATACTCTTAAGGTAAAGAAAAGAAGAACGGTGCTCGTGGTTCAAGCACGGCGTTCTGGAAAAAGAATGAAGATGATATGAGGAAAGAGAGGTAAAGAAATCTGTACACACACACACACATATATATATATATTATGAAATTACTCTATATTGTTAAGTTTAAAAATTCATACACTAAATTTAATGTAGTTAATAGCTGGCTCAAGGGTACCAACGGTAGTAGCAGCAGCGGCTCGTGCGTTGTTACCTTGGGCCCATTGCTCGAGCAGGTAAAAAGGGGACACGGTAGGCCCGTAGTTACCGGCAAGGGCGTGGGAATCAGGGAGAGGAAGATGGCGGAAGAAGAGGAGAAGAAGGAGGCGGAAAGAGCCAGGCTGGAAAAGGAGGTACAGGCCATTCTGGACGCTGGCATGTTCCGATCCATAGGAGACAGGCGCCCGATGGAAGAGGTGTTCCGGGACAGCGCCGCGAAAGAGCTTCTGAGAGAAGCCAAGGTGTGTAAGCTGGCCTCGGAGGTAGGTCGCGCCCTGGGCACGATTCGGCTGGTCTCACGGAGGTCTAACACCCTGAAAGGGACTTTCGTGGGAGCGCTGAATCGTGCCATGGGAATCTCCGAGGCCGTGCTCACCACCCTAATGGCCAGGGTGACCAGCAGAGAGAAGGATGGGGATATCACCCTGGCTGAAAAGGAGGCGGAAGAACTCCGTATGGAGTTAAAGAAGGTAAGGGTGGAGAACAGGCGACTAGCGGAGGAGCTGGAATCGACAAAGCGACAAGTCGCTTCGGCGATTCCCATGGCTCCTCCGGCGGCTGCCTCTTCTCCACCGGGCCATAGGAGATCCTATGCGGAGGTGATGGGAGGATCGTCGGCTGCGACGAGCGAGGAAGGAGAGAGAATTAGAGAGGAGAGGAAGAGGAGAACAAAGAAGCTGAAGAAGAAGAGGAGGAGAATAGCCTCTTCCTCCACTCCCACCTCCATTAGGACAGCGGGGAAGGAAGGCGGAGAGTCGGACATCCCATCACTGGACGACAATATGGAGGAGATGAAGGACCCTCCTCCCCCCAAGGAAAGGATGAGAGGAGTGGAGAGGGAGCTGGACGCCGCCATGGAGGTCCAGTTCCCGGACTGCGGCTGCAGGGCGGAGGTTGACCGGCTCAAAGCTATGGTCGACCGCCTTGCGGCTGCCGGTTCAGGAGACGGGGCGGTGGCGGTGGGGATTCCGGCACCTACCGTCCCTGCAGGACCGGGAAACGAGAAGAGTGGGAGACGGGAAGCGGCCTCTCCTAAGGAGGAACGCACAGTCCCTGAGGTGCCTAGAGGAAAAGGTAAGGGGAAAAAGGAGAGAAAGGAGGAGAATAAAAAGAGAAGGAAGGCCAGGGTCAAGCTGATGAAGGAGGAAGAGGAGAAGAGGAGGAGAAGACGGGAAGGAGGTAAGGGCACGGCAGCCAAGGACATTATGGAAGCAGGATGGGACCCGACCCAGAAGACACTGCTGAAGGCGCTTCTGCCCACCCAGGGGCCAAAGGAGACATGGTCCTAGGTGGTTGGGCGGAAAGAGTTGCAGAGGAGGAAGAAGGAGGAAACGAGGACGAATGGCCCGGTCGGCTCTGCGACCCCCGCTCCAACGGCTAGACCTGGAGGGAGGGGGAAACAGCAGCGGGACGGGGCAGGCCCAAACCACCGCGTTCGGCGGCCGTCACGGTGATATGCCCCGAGGGTGAATACCATAGATTCATGGTAGAGGCCAGGCGCCGCATCATCCCGGCGGACCTGGGGCTAGGAACATCCCTGAAGGTCCGCCGGGCCCTGAGCGGGGCCTTGTTGATCGAGGTGCCTGGCTTCAACGTCGGGGCATCCGCCGACCGACTTGCGGAGGAGCTCCGCAAGCTGGCGGCGGAAATGGGCCCCGATTTTCGCATCCAGAGACCGGTGAAGGTCGCAGCACTGCGACTAGCCGGCCTGGATGCGACAATCGGGGCCGATGAGGTGACGGCCGCCGTGGCCCGCGCTGGGGGATGTTCGCCCGGGGAAGTATCCCCGGGCGTGATGAACATCACCCAGCGGGGAACGGGCGCGATTGTGGTGCGGTGTCCGCTGGCGGTGGCCGCGAAGGTCGCCGCCGCGGAACGGGTCCACGTTGGGTGGACTCGGGTCGGGGTGACGGCGCTGCCCGCTCGCGCAGTGTTGTGCTTCCGGTGCTTGCAACCGGGGCACGTGCGCGAGCGGTGCACCAGCGCCGTCGACCGCAGCGACCTATGTTATCGTTGCGGTACCCCCGGCCACCGCGCCAAGGGGTGTCAACGGGCGGTGAACTGCCCCGTCTGCGCGGAGGCGGGCAGGCCCGGTCATAAGATCGGAGGGCCGGCCTGTGCCCCCCCCCCCCAGGAAAGAAGAAAAAGAAGAAGGGAGGAGAGAAGGGACGAGGACCGGGAGGAGCGGGAGGTGCAAAGGCGGCGGGAGCCCGAGACGCCGCCGATGTACCAGCCCAACACACACCGGAGCAGCCAAGGGAGGGGAGCGAGTCCCCTCCCCCAAAGAGGGACCTTGAGGGGAAAACGAGCGCTGGGGAACTGCCGGCTCTCATTCCAGCGGGAACCCAGAAGGAGGAGGACTAACCGCTCATTCAGCTGGATTGGGAGCCGGAAACGATTCCAGGTCTGGAGGGGTGGAAGGAGGAGCCACCAGCTGCAGCCGGGAGAAAAAGGAAGGGGAGAGAGGACCAGGGACTGGACCTTCTGACCGGGGACGCCGAACGAGAGGAGCCGGCAACAGAGGAGGGGCAAAGCTCCAAGGTGAGGAGGGTGGAGTCCACGGGCCCACCCCCAACATCTGTAGAAGAAGGGGAGATGGAGGGAACGTCACCCCCATCTTCCCATTCAGCCGATTCCTCCTCATACTTCCGAGAGGAAGGAGTCGCGAAGGTAGGGACCCCCCGCTACTCCGCGAAGGTTCCTGCAGATGGGGCCACCACGGCCGAAGTCTCCCCCGGGGAATTCGAGACGGCTCTGCCGTCGAAAGATGACCAGGGGGGCTGAATTAGGCAGCCCGGAGGAGGCGTGCAAGGTTTAGTCTTCACGCCACTCCAGGCCCTACAGGCCAACGTCGGCCGCGGCGCCCAGGCTCAGGACCTCTGCATACAGAGGATGACTGAGCTGGGCGCCGGGCTGGCGGTGGTCACGGAGCCGATCTGGATCCCGGTTCGCAGTGCGAACTGGTTCGGCGGTCCGGACAGCTCGGTGGCCCTGGTGGCAAACCCTGCGACAGAGGTCCCACCCTGTGTATTCAGGGAATTGGGGCCCTCGTACGTGGCAGTCGATTGGGGGGCTGGTTACTGTGGTGGGGATATATCTTCCCCACCGCAGGAACAGGGCCGGTCTCGGATGTCCTGCCCCGATTAAGGCGGTCCTGGACAGGGTCGGGGAGTTGGTACGAAGGTGCCATTCCCGACCAGTCATAGTTACCGGGGACTTCAATGCCCACTCGGAAGGGTGGGGTTGCAATTCCCGGCAACGGGACTGCCGGGGGGACACCGTGATCGGCTGGGCGGCGGGACTGGGCCTCATTCTGATGAATGAGGGCTCAGAGAGCCTTCTGGAAAGTTGCTATAACTTCGAACGTGCAACGAGGACGGGGAGGATGCGGGAGGGGGGGGCGAAGGCCCCCTTTGCACCCCCCCGTGTATGTGTAATCATGCTCATATGTCAGTATATCGTCGATATGACAGCTTTCTTAACCGGAAGTGTTATCTGTTTTAACGCTTTACTATAAATATTAAAACAAAAACAATATTACTATAATAATATACTACTATAATAACAATGCTACAATAACAATACATTTTTTTACAATACATTTTTTACAATACATTTTTTTTACAATACATTTTTTACAATGCATTTTTTCATTTATTTTATATCGTTCAGTTTAAATTGGTGCACTTTTTGCGTTTATATGTTGCCACAACGCATGCGTATACGGTCACTAAGCATGCGCACGTAGATAGAGTTAGTTCGTGTCGCTACATTTCATCTAAATGACAGCTTTCCTGAGAGTCTTGGTGCGACTACGGTACGGGTTACACCTGTTTTTGGACGTGTTATATTTTCTTTTGGTGCTATTGGCTTTCTAATTTGGTTTTTCGATTGATTTTTGTTTTGATTTATCGTGAACTCTAATTTGATTTAAGTTTTTCCTTTTCTGGGCTTTCGTACTGACAGCTTTTGTTCGTTTATTAGGTTGATTATTTTGGTGATTACGTAGTGTACACTCAGAGGCAGGTATGGTGTCCCTCGGCGATGTCGTATACGCCTGTAAAACAATCGAAACCGATGACAGGCATATACGCATACTGTGTGTGTGTCTCATTCACTCTACGCTTGAATGCAGGCAATATGAGTGAGACAGCTATAGAAACACCGCGCTTTCTCTACAGGTGTCTCGCTCGCTCTAATAGCCAAGTATCGCGCTTTCCTCTTTTCTTCTTAGCAGAAATGCCGATTAACAGACAGGAGGCAATCCTGTCTGTAGACCAGAAAAATAAGCTATTTTCGCGAATTTTTTTTTTCGGAAACTAAGCAGACGATTGATTTCAAACTTGATAAAAATAATAATATATATTTTATTGATGAAAATGAATTTTTTTTTAAGGCGTTATAAAACAGAAAAGCGCGATACATTTTTTATGTCGTAAGATATGTCAAATTGCGAGCATAAATGCCATTGGCTATTACAGCGAATGAGACACCTATAGAGATAGCGCGGTGCATATAAAAAATTAATATTTTTTTATTTCGCTAGTTCACACGATAGATAGACATGTTTCGAATATGTAATTAGATGCTGAAGTCGATCGATCGACTCTTTTATATAAAAAAAAGTTTTTTCTCTGATTTCAGGAGATGCTATATAGCGTCTCGTTATTATTATTGTAATTTTTATTATTATTAAATGTCTCCTAATTTTTTTTTATATTTTCAAGAGCGGAGCCTATATTTTAAGTAGCATTTTAAGGAAGATGTTGCATTTATTCTCCCTCCTTCTCGTAGTCTTTTCAAAAGTAAAGATATGTTGCGTCTAAAAAGAATTGCACAATTTGACATGTCTTACGGCATAAAATAAGTTTTTTTTTCGTAAATTTCATGAAATATCGTTTTCTTGCAAATAAAATATTCTTAACGTAAAATCATCGATATTTATGACGATTTTTCAAATATAATTTTTAAATGCCTTAAAATATTAAAAAAGTAGTTCGTTTTTTATTTCCTTAATTCAAACGAGTTAGCGGCAAGTTCGTAGATTAATTTTACTTGCGTTTTTGTCCCAGTCTACCGTATTTCGAGATTTTATAGGAACCGTGAAACGGCGCGCGTCTAAACACGTCACGTTATTTTTTGTATATTTGCTACATTATTATTCATATAACGCTATAAAAATTCATTCTCATCAATAAAACATATATTATTATTTTTATCAAGTTTGAAATCAATCGTCTGCTTAGTTTCCGAAAAAAAAAATTCGCGAAAATAGCTTATTTTTGTGGCCTATAGACAGGATTGCCTCCTTGATCGGCATTTCTGCTAAGAAGAAAAGAGGAAAGCGCGATATATGGCTATTAGAGCGAGCGAGACACCTATAGAGACAGCGCGGTGTCTCTATAGCTGTCTCACTCATATTGCCTGCATTCAAGCGTAGAGAGAGTGAGACAGCTATTGGGGACACCATTAACTGTACCACGTCTGGTAATGCTTTCTCTCTCGATCGTGCGACGTGCGATAAGGATGCAACATCGGAACGTCTCCCATCACTTCTCCCTCTTCGCTTCTCTCGCGCTGTACAGTACGCCCATATGCGTATGCGTATATGCCTGTCATAGCTTTCGATTGTTTTACAGGCGTATACGACATCGCCGAGGGACACCATACCTGCCTTTGAGTGTACACGTGATCACTCATATACAAGTGATTTATCTGTCGAGATGGAGATCGATTCTATGGACGTTACTCCTGATGTTAGTTCAGAAGGGAGTTTGTCTGACGCAAATGCGTTGTGCAATAGGAATAGTATGAGAATCAAGTCTGGTAATGTGCCTGAAAAACAAAAGGCTCTTTGTCCAGGCGATATAAAGAAAGAGCTGGACCACGTGATGCGTGGCGAGGACATGCGTGATCAGTGTTTGGATTCGTCGACCTTTCCAATAACAAACAAGCTATATAAACGATTTTTGAAATCTAAGAGTTTCTCAGAGCCCTCTCTGATGCCCTCTGGGAGCATTGAAGGCCGACGGCTTACTCCTGATAAGGACAATTCAGCTAATATCCGTAAGGTCAATGAAGATCCTGCTGCTGCTGCTTCTTCTACTTCTGTGCCTCCTGTCGATAAGGGATGTAATGACTCCGTCATGGGGTCGGAGGTTGGTGGTGTCGGTGCAGGTATTGACATTATACGTGATTTTCCGGTCGTTGCTGGCATGTTAAAAAACCGTTATGATAGGTCTAGTCAAGGTCCGTTTGTTGTTCTTATATAAAAACTTGTCATTGACTGAAAAGACTCTTGTGATTCTGAGGAGATTGGAGTCTTGAAATTAGGTAGAGCTCTACTTAATGTTTATAATTTAAGATGTATCCTTAATGTAGCATATAATTTCAGAAAATCGGGGAAAAATAGATTTTATATCGCTTTGCCTACATTTGACTTGGCAAATGAATTAGTAACTCTTTTGAAAGAAAAAAAGAACCTCTTTTTAAAGGGGAAACTTGGGTAGCTTTTGTGCCAGATTATAAGGTAACAAAAAAGGTTATCTTAAAAGGCATCGATGATATGGATTTTGGTTATAATAATATAATGGAGCTCCTGAGTCCTCCTCCAGGATGGAGAGATAATTAGGCACAACCTCTGAATGTTTATATTTTGAGAAAGAAGGTTGCTGACCCCACGGCTCAGGGAGGTGTCAAATATGTCGACACAAATACCAATGTGGCAGTCTTCCCTAATATAACATTACCGAATTATTCTCTTTTAATCGGTAAAAGAATTTATATGATTCCTTTTATTCAGAGGGTCACTAGGTGCCTTCATTGTCAACGATTTGGGCATTCCATCAGGGTTTGCAGAGGACGTCCGTCCCCGATAACTTGCGCAAAATGCGCTGGCTCTGGACATTCAGACGATGAATGTTCTTCTGAGAAAATTAAATGCATCAATTGTCTCCGATTGAAACGGGAAGATAAGGACTTGATGCATAAAGCATCAGATGTCAAATGTTCCGTATTCTTGGAACAAAAATTAAAAAAAAGATCATGGCCACCTTTTGTCTTTCCCCTAGGGAGGCGGACATGTTCCTGAGAGATAAGGGACCTATCTCTTTAGGTAATGAATATGTTGGGGGGGATCTTTATCTCTCCCAACTCTTGATGACTTTATTATTAGAAGATCATATACCAATGTGGTCCAAAAGAATACGAAATTTAAGGCTAAAAATAAGGTTAAAGCAAAGATTTTTTCTCAAAATACTGAGTTGGAAGTTGCTAATAATTCCCTTATTTACAGGGTTCCGGAAAATAAGTCTCATCCTAGAGAGGATTCTCTGTTGGCCACAAAGAAGGCTCGCAACCTCATCACTAGTAGCCCTATTTCCAAGGCAAAAAATGGAATCTCCGTTTTAAAAATTCATAAGGATCTTTTGTCTGGAGAAAACGAATTTCTTCGTTTGTCTTCTCCAAAAAGAACGGACACGCACGGGACCGTGGATCCTGCTTTCAACATCGCTGGTTCTACCGTGGTTAAGGAGTCCTCAGGAAAGCTTTCATTGGAAAGGCAAGAGGGTCCTAAGATCATAAGTGACATTCTTATCGATAATTATGGAAATATTAATAAGGTTTCGTTGCCCGAATTGGACCCGGAGGGTCCTGGGGCTGGGGGTTCTGCTCGTTCCACCCCTTTGGTTACTTTCGGTGCGGGGGTTGGGTTGATGGATCCTCCTCCCTCGGTGCCTTCGGTTGTTCCTGAAGCTATGGCTGCGCCGCGTACGATGGCGGAACTGGCCGGCCGGTTAAAGAATATGTCATTTGAAAAAGCCACAAGTTTACTTGCCGATTATGCAAATGATACGGACAACCCTTTCTATTTGTTGATTAGGGGTTTTTCGTTAAAAAGAGAAATCCTCAGGAATCAACTGAGCCGCTTACTTTTTCTGATAGTGTTTTTGTCAGTTTTGATACTAAGTGTATTTCACATTCCAATCTAACAGATTTCATTGTATTTCTTTGTAATCAGGAAAAGGTAAATACCTCTTCCATCACTTCTTCTCTCTTAAGTAATGAATAAATATAAACATCCTATATATAACTGTAACTTATCTTCTTCCAGTAATCTCCACATATTACAATGGAATGTGAATTCTGTCAGATCAAGATACGCGGACATTTGTTATGTCCTTGACAATTTAAAGATGGACATCATGTGCTTAATTGAAATAAAGATCTCTGACGATGTTCCATGCAAATTCAATAATTATAAATTCATAAGAAAGGTCTTCACCGCTCTAATCATGGTGGTGGTCTTGGATTCTTGATTCAGAACAACATTAACTTTAAACATACATCCTTCCCCGACGTGGAAAAAATGTGTGAGGACCATGGGGTTGAGATCCTTTTTGTTTGCATTAGCAGCCTTAAAGGTAAGAATTTGTTTTTAATTGGATTATATAATCCCCCAGGCGTCAGACTAGATTCGACTGCGTCTGGGTGCAAGGACGTTATTTTCTGGGTCAAACTATTTGACTTCTGCAATTCTCTTGGAGATTTTATTTTGATGGGCGATTTCAATGCTCACAGTTGCCTGTGGGGTGGTGTTAATAGTAAGGTTGATAGAGAAGGAGCTTCTCTTGAATTAGCTATAGAATCTTCTAATCTGCTTTGTCTTAATGACGGGAAATTCACTTGGGCTTCATCGGACTTATCAACCCATAGTGTTATCGATTTGACTTTGGTCTCCTCGAGTTTTGCCACTAATTGTTGTCAACACTTCCGATGACAGATACGGTAGTGATCATTTTATTATTGGGATAAAGATAAACTGTTTTAATACTATTTTTCCCCCATGTAGACCTTCTTTATCTTTGGCTGACCTTGACGAGACTGGCTTCCGATCTTGCTTTGTAGATCGCTTCAAGGATTTTCAGGCTCATGTCGGTGCGATCAATGAGGTTTACAATAATGCTTTAGAATCGATCAAAGATTCTTTGATTTCAAATGGTGCATATAAAAGACTTGTAATAAGGTTCGATGTGGTCAACCCGCAATTTGGTGAAATGAGAAATGCGAAGAGCTTGTTAAAGACGTGCGTTTAGAAAATTTTGTAATAACCCTTCTTTAGATAATTTTAACGCTTTTGAAGATACCTCCAAAAGAGTTAAGAAGGAGTTACGTGCAATTAAATCTTTATCTTTTAGAGATTTTTGTGGAAGCCTGGACTCTAAAACATCTGTGGCCTCCGTTTGGAGCACTCTCAGATCCTTTAAAAATGGGAAAATGGAAGTATCCAGATCCTTAAACAGCTCGGAAGCTGTAGATGCTGCTGTGCTGGCCTTTGATAAGGTCGTCCCTCTCCAGAATTGTTCTTTGACTCTGCATCGGCATTTTGTTTGCCCTGAGCTGGATCTGATTGGAGATATTTCAGAGTCAAGGCCCCTGACACCTTTACTAGACGGGGATTATGTGAGTGAGGGAAGACTTCGTCTTACATATGATTGGGAAGGCACCTCTCCCGCTGATTCTTCCTTTTCGGATGGCTTGTTTCCTGACCTGGATTTTGAGTCCTTGGTAAGACCGTTTACTGAGGAGGAACTTTGCTTTATTGTTTCATCTTTGAGGATTAAATCGGCTCATGGCCCTGACCTTATTTCTAACCGTGTTATTAAACTGCTTCCGGAACCGATTATTTCTTTTTTCTTGAAATTATTCAATCGTATTTTTCACTTGAGAATTTACCCAGATTGTTGGCGTCAATTTTTTATGATCTTTATTCCAAAGCCAGGTTCACGATCCTTGAGACCGATAACGCTTGCAAATTCTCTTCTCAAGATTTTTGAGAGGTTGATCCATTCGAGATTGGAATACTGGGCGGAAAATAATCTACTTCTCCCATCCACTCAATTTGGTTTCCGTCGGGGTAGATCTACTTCGGACAGCTTGACTTATTTAACTGCGAACATCAGACTCGGTTTTGCCAGATCTGCACATATAGGCTCAGTCATGTTAGATATTAAAGGTACATTTGACAATGTACGACCGAATATATTAATTCATATTTTAAGACAAGCTCAACTTCCGGAGAAATTTGTCAAATTCATAGAATTTATGGTCTCTGTTAGGTACATAGATGGATATGTTAACGGGATAAAAATCGAATCCAGAACAGCGACGATGGGACTTCCTCAGGGTTCCGTGCTTAGCCCTATTTTGTACAATATATATACTTCTTTCCTATTTAGGGAACTTCCTGAGGACGTTAAGGTCCTCTTGTATGCTGACGATATATGTTTTTATTCTTCGAGCCAAAGTATTAAAGTTATTTTTAATCATTTGAATTTAGCCATACCCTTTTTTGAGAAAGCCTTAAGATTTCTGGGTTTGCAGGTGGCTCCGGAGAAATCGAAATTATGCATTTTTTCTCCTTGTGGACATAGAAAGGTTTGGAATTATGTAGAGAAGAGAAGACTGAAGGTGAGCCTTGGGAGCATTGTGGTTCCCTTATTTAAAAGCGTAAAACTTTTGGGCCTTACGCTCTCCAGAGACTTGTCTTGGACAGCTCACGTCAAAGATATTAAGCATAAATGTATGCTTAAATTGAATGTTATGAAGGCTATTGCTGGTGTTTCTTGGGGTTCTCACCCTCATAACTTGATTGCTGTTTATAAAGGCTGGATCAGGTCATCTTTAGATTATGGGTCGTTTTCCTTCCTGGATATTGCTCCTCGGGATGCCCTTATTTTTGGACAGAGTACAATTTTCTGCGCTCAGAATTGCTATGGGCTTAATGTCTATAACACCTACTAACGTTGTGCTGGATCTTGCTGGTGAACTTCCTCTTCAGTTCCGTAGATCTTTAGTGACCTCTAGATACATTCTAAAAGCTTTCTCTGTGAAATCGCATTTTTTGTCTAGACTAGTTGTGTGGCTCTTTTCAGACATTGGCAAGAGGAGACTTTATGGTATGGAGGATCCTTTTTTTCCATCCTCATGAGCTTATGGGAGCAATTCGGGGCTAATATGTATCGCACTTTTCTACCCAGTTCTTTGGATTTTTCCCTGGAAATTGGGAGTTTTCAGCCGGAGGGGGACTCTTGTTCGGGTTTCGAGTTTCAGATAAAACGCAATGAAGATAATATTTCCTCTACTACCAGCATTGTTTCCACTATTCCCATAACACCTTCTGCGGAACACCTCTTTCAATCTTATTTGAAAAATTATGAATGTCATGAACACACAATTTTATATACAGACGGTAGCAAACTTGGCTCCGGTGAAACAGGTTGTGCCGTGTTCTCTTTTGACCCTCTGATTGAAAAGAGATTCAGTCTTTCCAGTTTAATTTTTATCTTTGGGGCTGAAATCACGGCCTTGTTACATGCTCTCAGAATCAGTGATGAGCGTAATTTAAATAAAGCTATAATTGCCACGGATTCTAGAAGCGCGGTCTCATCAATTTTAAAAGTCTCAGATGCGAAATATACGCATCCATGGATTATTTTAATAAAGGATATTTTGTATCAGCTCCATCGTAGAGGTACGATTGTGAAATTGCTCTGGATCCCAAGTCATTGTGGTATCTTGGGCAATGAAAGAGCTGATGCATTGGCTAAGGAAGCGGCTTTAAGAATATTTTCTTGTGAACCTCATCAACAGTTCTATCCTTATTTCAGCTTGTTTAAGTTGATAAGTTTAGAAATTAGGGAGGAATCATTCAAATTTTTAAATATGTCTGCATTGGTGAAGGGCCACCGTTATTTTAACAGAGTCAGAATTAAACTCGAAAAGCCATGGTTTAGAGACTATAATTATTTATCAAGAAGTGTATTGACTCTTATCGGAAGACTCCGAACGTATCATGTGGCTGTTAATGCTCATTTATTCGATAAAGGCATAGCGGATTCTCCATTATGCCCGTTTGACAATTGTATTGAAACTATAGATCATGTATTTTTTGAATGTTGCCGAAATTCGAAGGAATCCTATTGGCTTATTAAAGAACTGCACAAAGCGGGTGTCGGCCCTGCTGAGAAAATTGCCGATTAGTTTTCTCCAACAATTCCCAGGTTTTCCTCCTTCTGGAGAATTTTGTACGTAAGGTTGGCTGCGCCATCTAACTATTATATTAACTAGAAGTGGACAAAGAGATTGAAATCTCGGGCCCATAGTTGGAAGAAGAAGAAGACAGCTTTCCTAACCTACACAGTGATCAACTTTGACGTTAAATATTTCGCTTTGCAGAGCAGAGCGACAATTTTGCTACAGGAAAAAGTTGTTTCTCGTGCAAAAGCGCGTCAAATAAACCCAGTTTCATCAAAATCGGTGATGATGTGGCTAAACTGAATAATTACCCCAGTTAGATTTGTCAAGTGACATTTCTGAATCAAGTCCATTCAAATTTTTCTTGACGGTTTTAAGTGCCCAAGTTAGTTTTCTAGTTATGTCTACAATTTTTTTCCCTTTGATGAGGATTATCACATCATCTAAGATCACGTCTATTATCACGTTACGTAAGAAAAGATTTCGATGTCATCCTGTAGATTCAGATGTATTCGGGAAGTATATACATTAAATAGGAGAGGATTCAGGACCGATCCCTGAGGTACTCCTCTAGATCTGAACTTATGTCCCAGTATTTTACCTAAAAAAAATTCTGTCACTTCCCTCTCAATTAGAATGAAATAAATAAATTTAATGTATTCTTCAGGGATTCCCATGCTTCTCATCATACAGGTTAGCTTATGAGGGTTTACGTGGTCGAATGCTCCTTTAATGCCAATAAACACTGCGCCTACTCTGAAATTTTGTTGGAATGCGCTGGTAATGTATGCTTTCAGGGCTAGGATGCTGTTAGCGCATGACCTGCCTTTTCTGAAACCATTTTGGTAAGCTGGGACGATGTTATGAGATTCAAGCCACCATTTGAGCCTTGTTTCTATGATTCTTTCGAATATTTTGAACAATGTGTTAGCTAGAGAAGTTGGCCTAAATTTAAGTGTATTAGGCTTGGGTATAAATATCATATACATTTTCTTCCATCCTTCAGGAAAGGTACTATTATAAAGAAAATCATTGAACAGCGTTCTTATTATATCAAGAGCGGCAGTAGGAAGATGTGATAGAATGGAATATGATATGTCAGGACCTGGAGCTGTACTCTTTCCTTTGAAAGTTCTAGTTATTACAAAGTCAAACTCTTCTTGCGTAATCTTTTCCAAAAGTGGAGCTTTACATTTGCCTGCCTTTTCATCCAAAGGATGGGTAAGAATTTGTTCAAATTTAAGATTCTCATTTATAAATGACATAGTAACCTCTTTTATCCCGGAACCTCATTTATCACTGTATTGTTGAAGGCCTGCTAAGACTGCCTTCATTGTCATTATCCAGCGAGATTTCTGTAAAGTTTCCTTGTTTTTAAAAACTTTAACGGTATTCCAAGTATTTTTGATGTTGGTTTCCCTGCCTAAAGAACTACAGAACTCTTTATATTTCTTTTCTTTGATTTTATGAAGCCTTTTTTTTACTGAGTTGCAGATTTCATTATACCTGTTGATATTGGCAATGTTTGGAGCTTTTTTGAAAAGGTGAAATGCTTCAATTTTATCCTTATGGATTGCACTATTCGCTGTCCCACCATGGAGTTGGGGGTCTTCTGCTCAGAAACTTATTAAGATTTATTCTAGCTCCGGCTGATATTAATGCAGAAGAGATATTCTGCAAGTTATCGTATGCAAGTGCTGGACCTGGAGGACTTCTCAAGTTTTTGATTTTTTCCTCAGATGTGAGAATGGATTCGTTAAGAGTGTTGGCGAATTTGCTCCAGTCAATTGTTGATAAATTGTAATGTGATCTGCATGGCGCCTTACCCAGCTTTAGGTATGAATAGGAAATAACAATAGGAAAGTGGTCGCTACTGTGGTTGTTGTTTAGGACTTTCCAGGAGGCATCATCAAGAGATGGAGAGACTAGAGAAAGGTCTAGCGCGCTGTTAAGCGGTAGATCTTTCGAAGACCATGTGTGAGAACCGTCGTTAATTTGAACGAAAACGGAATCTGTTATTGCTTGAGCCAATTGTGAGCTAACTGTATGTGGGTGTTCCTGTAGAGTCACACCATCCTGATGTTTACAGTTGAAATCGCATGTGATAATAGTGTTGTTATATAAGCTCAAGATGCGAAAAAGATCATTCCAGAATTCAGTGTTATTTGTAATAAAAGGATTGCTAGGTGGGTTATATAGCGAAAATATGTGCGCTGGAGCATTGTTTAATTGAGTTTTTATACCGCATATGTTAACGTTGTGTATTCTGTATATGTCATTAAGAGCATTGTCTCGCACTGAGGAAAAATGTGTTCCTTCATGTATGCAAATAGCAGAACCACCTCCTTTGTCGATTCTATTGTTTGAGATGATAGTGTAATTAGGTAAGTTAACTTTGTTCTCGTCTCTTAACCAGGTTTCGGACAGGCAGAGGAATGCAACTTTCTGTTCGAATGAATCTAGTAAATCTATTAGGTCGTTCATCCTAGCTTTTAAGGATCTGCAATTCCACTGAACAATTTGAAGCCATTTGCAATTTTTATTATCAGACATTTTCCTTATTTTACTATAATGCTATAATTTTTGTGTAAGATATTTTTACTTTTGGTTTACTGTTCTATTAGCTCAGAGGGGCTAAGAAATTCAGAATGATATTTTATAATGATTGTTGACAATGAAGTACATAGATTCGAAATTGTATTTTGATTTCCGATAATAGTTAACTGAGGATTATCTTGAATAGTATTGGCTATTTTATTGTTATATTCTATGAGAAAGTTGTTAAGTTCCAGAAGCGTATGTACTTCAGGGTTAGTTGCAGAGGGGGATAAGGAATCTAAAATTAAATTATCCTGACATTGGGCGTCAGGATCAAAGATTGTTACGTCCCGATTTAAGCTTACGGATTCACACTCACATTCCGGAAAAATGGTTTCATTCTCTCCATCATGCTGAGCCTCCGTGGAAATGGGAAGCAAAGGATCTTGTGAATAATCTGAGGAGGAGAGAATCTCAGGTTCCTTCACTCCTGCACTATTCTCATTTGGTAGGTTAAACGAGACTGACCTTTTCTTCCTTCGTGCTGTTGCAGTTCGTCGAATACTGTTAGATCTCTTTGTTGATACTCCTTTTCGTGTATTGTAGGACTCTTCAGAATTAGAGCCAAAGGAATCGCACGATGATGACGGAGCCGAGTCGCAATTCCTCATGTTTTCTTGTTCAATGAACCACGGAATGTAATCTGCAAACGTAGGGCAGTCACTGTTCATATTGTGGTTGACATTAAACCAATTATCTTGAAGACGTTGTCCGTTTGTTCTGAAGAACGCTAGTGCGTCTGTGGGTCCAATTCCTAACTTGGTCATAATGACTTTTACTTTGCGGCTTTCAATAAAAACAGGGCAATGAATAGAGTTGGCCCTATGGTTCGTATCACTTAAATTCCTTCTGGTGCAATTGATACATTTCGGTAATAGTGATGTGCAATTTTTGGAGGGATGATCCTTGGCCGCACAGATCTCGCATACCCTGGCCTTCATATCTCCCCTGCATTGTTTTTCAATGTGACCGAATCTTTGACAGTTTAGGCATCTTTTCACTTTTTGTACATAAGGCTTTAACCTAATTTTTTTACCATAATATATGGCTGCGCGGGGTGGCGTTGTCCCCTCAAATGTAAGTAAGGTGAAGCCCCTGAAGTCAGAGAGCTTTTTTCTTGTAGGCGAACTGTCCCTTATCTGTGGGGATACGTGTTTTACGTCCAGCAAGACCGGCCATCTATCTGGATTATTGGGATTATTGGGAAGAGGTGCGATATTCTCAATTATCTCCTCTTTGGAATCAGCTAAGTCTAAATCCCGAGTGATGACTTTAGTAGTGACTCTATAGTCAAGCATGCTATCCATCGTCTCTTAGAGATCTTGAAATCGTCCAGAGCGGCTATTTTATCAATTCGGTTATTTGCAGCATGTGCGTCCGGAAAACCGTGAATTTATTCATGTCAAGAGATCTGAGATTATAGACTGTACGCCAAAGTTCAGGGAATTTCTTGGCCAGTGCTTTTCCAAATTTAATGTCACTAGGATTAGTAAAACCCTCTACGGGTCCGTCATCAGTCTTTTCAAAGTGAATTTCAAATGGGCCCTTGGACTCATTTTTGTAACGGTTGCGAAGAAGCTTTCGAGTAACTTCCGTTACTTCCCCACGCATTTTTTTTAGGGGTGCCTCATGCATGGCCTCAGCTTCTGCCTCTGTTTCTTCGCTTCGAGCGTGTTTGTTGGGAGAGATATGAATCCCTATTTCGATTTCTCCTTCCATTTTAGTGTCGGGGGTTCCTGTATCGTATTATCGAGCTCTTGATCCAAGATGTCTGCCGGGTCGTCTTGTCAGAAGTATATCAAAAACAAAATCTTACTGTAGTTTGAGAACATTCGAGCCAGTATCCAAAAAGTGAAGCCTTATTTTAGTAAGCAAAAACCGATCCAATTTTCCGTCAGAGTAGCGTAACGTAAGTCGTTTCCCGCGAACAATTCCTCTACCCTTCGCTCACTCAATATTGGCTCTAGGTTCCTAAAGCCCGTTCTACATTAGTTGCAAGACAACGCAAGTCGTAAGAATTCACCAATCACAGTCGAATATTCTCTTAACATTCGACTATAACTACGTTTACACGGCAAGGTTAATCCAGATTAGTAACAACTGTAGTTAGTAAATTCTTTGATTCGATTGGTATATTCTTTTAGATCTAAAAATATACTCTAATCGGATTCGAGACTGCACTAACTACGGTAGTTACTACGGTAGTTACTAACAAGGGAACAGTCGAGGGCGTCCCTAACCGATTTGAATAGGCATTGGATATGTTGTAGAGGATCAAAAAATATTAGACACGTATTTTTTCACATGTGCTTATCTCGAGGTTTAGGGGTTGAAATCACCCCTCGAAAAAAACTTTTTCGTTTTTATCAAATATCTTCTAAAATATGAGAGATATGAAAACATAGTAAATGTAAGAGTTTTACAGTATTTAATGCTCTTTGCACTTGTCAATTCAAATTTTTCAAAATATCAAATTTACCCTCCCGCCCCCCTCCTCCACTCATTATTTTCGTAAATTTCAAAAATTTTGTAAAAACAAAAATTAAAAGCATTGAATTCCGAATCCAACCATATATAATAATGTTACTTTCCGAGATACGGACTTTTCGAAAAATAGATGGAAATGTCCATGTATACCCGTAACACGCTATGCACAGCGCCTACCTCACTCGATAATATACGCAACATGTCCTCTTCGAATTTCTTTCGAATAATAGGCGATTAATACCAATACGGAGAATATATAATAATAAAACATTTCAATATATAATAACGTTATTAATAACAATCATAGATTTATACACAACAATATTTCTATGCTTTGTCTTTATAAAAAGATATACATATACGCTCTATGAAAGTTAGATTTTATGTATGATAAGTTTGTGTGTCTTTTTGTGGTGGTTGACATAAGTACTACGACGGAAGTGATACATGAATTGCAAAATCAATCATGTTTCTTTACGCGGCGTTTCCATCGAATCTGACACGTGAAAAACGCCGCATCCATGAAATCATACGTGATTGCATAATTATATCTAATATGATATTGATAACGTAATTATTTTCACGCATACGCACCACATATACACATGCACATCTACAATCGTGAAAGTGTTGTGCCGTCGTATTATTGTCATATCTTCTTTTCATCCTGTTTACTTTCGATTTTGTCATAGTTCTAATAATAGATGAATATCAAGTGTCGTAGACGTTATAGTTATGTGAGCTATTTAAAGTGCTGGAAAGCAGCCACTTTGTGCGACGCAAATCATGAGTAAGCGTAATATGTAGAGATACATTTCATATATAAGCAACAGTACAAGCTAGTGTCGCAGTAATATCCATCGTTTCATGACGTATCATTTGTGAGCGCAAGTTTATAAATATATATTGCTTTCTCTCTATGTGTGTTTAAAACTTCTTTTAATATATTCTTTGTTAAATACGTAAGTATTTATTACTAATTACTGATATTATTTTATATTTATTATTATTTATTATTATTGCTAACTGATATTATTTTATATTTATTATTACATATCTTGTCACTCTCTATTTTATATTATTGGAATTGCAATAGTTTGTCGAGTTATCAATATAATGATAATATATGGAAAAATGGAGCGAAATTGAGCAAGAGTTAAATTATAAATTATATATAATAATGATTAATAATCAAAGAAAATTTTCACTAATTTGAAGAAAAAATATGTGTAGTTATTTCAATTTCAGAATATCTACATATATAAATATAGAGCTGTCTTTTCGTTTTCACGACATTAATTTATTCTGGATTGACTACATATTAGATTGGGGAAAAAGAAATCCATTATTTTTTCGTTTATTTCAAGGCTTTATTTAACATAATTAGGATTGTTCGATTTTGGTCAAATAAGCACTGTTTTGTTCTACAATTTGTCACCATTTTAAAGGTAATTTCATGATCCCTCTTTCATAGAAGCCCTGGTCCTTCTTTGCAAAAAACTCGACTAAGCGATTTTCACAGTCTTCTCTTGAGGTCAATTTCTTACCATCAAGGAAGTTTTGCAATGACAAAAACAGATGGTAATCGCTTGGTGCCAGGTCCGGACTATAAGGTGGATGTATCAAAACTTCCCAACCAAGCTCCCGGAGTTTCTGACGAGTCACTATAGACGTATGTGGCATGGCATTGTCCTGATAAAAAAAATTCCTCTCCTATTGACCAATTCTGGCCGCTTCTGGTCGATCGCTAGCTTCAAACGGTCCAATTGTTGACAATAGAGGTTCGAATTTAGTGTTTGGCCATATGAAAGCAGCTCATGGTGGATGATTCTTTTATAATCCCACCAAACACTTAGCAAAACCTTCCTGGCCGTTAATCCTGGTTTGGCCATCATTTGAGCCGTTTCACTACGCTTTGACCACGATCGTTTTCGCACAATATTGTCGTATGTAATCCATTTCTCATCCCCAGTCACCATCCGTTTCAGAAATGGCTCGATTTCGTTCAATTTGGTCAAGGCTTCGCAGATTGAAATTCGGTCCATGTTTTTTTGCGTGAATTCGTGTGGCATCCAAACATCGAGCTTTTTTTTGAATCCAGCTTTATGCAAATGGTTTAAAACTGTTTTGTGGTCGATCTTCAGCTCCTGGGCGATACTACGACTGCTAACATGCCGGTCTACTTCGATCATTTCCATAATTTTATTGATATTTTCGACGACGGGCCTACCTGTGCGACATGCATCTTTAACATCAAAATTACCGGAACGTAATCGACGAAACCAAAATTGCGCGTGATTGACTGTGACAGTATCGGGACCATAAACACCATTCGCAATTTCAGCCGCCTGGCTTGCATTTTCGCCTTTATCGAAGCAAAATTGTAAAATATAACGAATTTTCTCTTTATTGACGTACATCTTTTACGTGCCATAACTCACAACTTAATCGACAAATCACAAAACCGTTAAAGAATTTTTTTTAGTACGGAATGTCACTTTTCCAACGAGTATAAATATTAACCTATGTGATTAATACATCACGTTATATACAGGGTGTCCTATTTTAAGTCCACTCCAAATATCTCTTATTTTTTATTTTAGAGAAAAATGGTTCAGACACATTTTATATGGTTTCGAGGGGGCCATAAGATGGTACTATTGATTTGACCTTGAAGAGTCATTTGAAGGTCACGTGAAGGTTACCTCCATTTTTTTAGATAGCATCTCCTATTTTTTATTACATATTCTTGTAGCTGACCTCGAGAGCTTCCTAAAACACTATAATCAAATGTTTTTTGGTGAAGTACTTCTTGAGTTATAAAGCTCCAAATTTACAAAATTTTGATAAAAATATAAAATATTTCGTAAAACATTCACTTTCCGATAGTCTTATCTTACATGATCCAACCAGTCAAGGCAAGATCCGAGCATAATCCAATCAGTCAAAGCAAGATCCGAGCATGATCCAACCAGTCAAGACAAGATCCGAGCATGATCCAGCCAGTCAAGACGAGATCCTGTATTGTCTGATAATCAATGAACTGTAACAATTGTGAAAGTGCAATTGTCAATTCTTTTAATGAAACAAATATCAAGAGGCTTGTTTCAAATTTCTTACTTGGGCAACTGTCGGTATTTTGGCGAAGTCTCAGACAGACGCATATTATTATCCCTTGACTTTTTTTTTATAAGACAGGAATTTTTGGTTTTTTGGCGCCTTTTTTCTTTATAATTATGGCTGCTTACCCACCAAATGAAATTGTGAACATAATTCGCATTTTGGGTGAGGCCAGGAATAATTACTTGGCAGCAGAAAGGCTTTATGCTGAAAGATTTCCAGACAGACGCCATCCTGATAGGAAAGTAATAAAAAAGACTCTGCGACAGAGCTGAACAGGATTTTCTTAGAAGAAACCGGCGAAAATCGGGCCCTGATGAAGTCACATCATTAACTGTTATAGGTGCCGTTGCTTTGAATCCTCAAATCTCTACGAGACAAATTGAGAGGCAATACGGTATATCTAAATCAACAGCCAATCGTGTGCTCAAGCTCAACAAGTTTCACCCATATTCACCTAACTCAGCAATTGGAAGAGAGGGACTACCAACGCCGTGTACGTTTTTGTAACTGGGCTCAAGATCAAATCTAACAAAATCCCCGGTTCATTGCTGATACGCTTTTTTCTGATGAAGCCACGTTTTGTAATAGAGGAGACGTTAATAGACATAACTGCCATTATTATTCAGATGCTAATCCACATTGGCAGAGAAGCCAAGAGTTCCAACGGCAGTGGTCCATTAACGTTTGGGCAGGCATCCTGGGAGATGTTATTGTTGGTCCATATTTTTCTGAAGAAAATCTCGATGCAGCAATCTATCTAAGATTTCTTCTAGATGACCTGCTCAACCTCTTGAGACATGTCGACAATGATTTACTCAGACGAATATGGTTCCAATAAGATGGAGCACTGGCTCATAGATCTCGAGCTGTTACACAATATTTAAACAATAGATTCCCGAATAGGTAGATTGGTATGGACAGCCGAGTTCAAGAATGGCCACCAAGATCACCCGACTTGACACTCCTAGATTTTTATTTCTGGGGCTACATTAGAGATATAGTTTATTCGCAAAAGCCTACAATCGTTGAAAATATGAAAAACCGGATCAGACAGGCATGCAGAAATATTAATGAAAAATTAGGTGTTCTTGAAAAAGTTAGGGACGACTTTCATCATAGACTAGAGCTATGCATACAAGTAAATGGCCAAGTTTTTGAACACTTTAAGTAATTGTACACAAAAGAAGATCTTGCCTCGACTGGTTGGATCATGCTCGGATCTTGCCTTGACTGCCTGGATCATGCTCGGATCTTGCCTTGACTGGCTGAATCATGCTCGAATCTTGCCTTGACTGGCCGGATCATGCTCGGATCTTGCCTTGACTGGTTGGATCATGCTCGGATCTTGCCTTGACTGGTTAGATTATATAAGATAAGACTATCGGAAAGTGAATGTTATACGAAATATTTTGTATTTTTATTAAAATTTTGTAAATTTGGAGCTTTATAACTCGAGAAGTATTTCACCAAAAAACATTTGATTATAGTGTTTTGAGAAGCTCTCGAGGTTAGCTACAAGAATATGTAATAAAAAATAAGGGGTACCATCTAAAAAAATTGAGGTAACCTTCACGTGACCTTCAAATGACTCTTCAAGGTCAAATCAATGGTACCATCTTATGGCCCCCTCGAAACCATACTAAACATGTCTGAACCATTTTTCTCTAAAATAAAAAGTAAGAGAGATATTTGGAGTGGATACTTAAAATGGGACATCCTGTATACCACTAAAGCCATCTAGCGGAAAAATACTAGATTTCTTTTTCCTCAACCTAATATTTGATAGATGGAAGAAGCGGCATCAGGATTAACATAAGAAAATCACTGCATTAATTATAAAGTGTGTTTTATTTTATATATTATTTTATATATCATGGTTCGAGAAAAATATTTCATTTTAATATTTTTCAGAATGATGCAATTTAATCCCTTGAATGTTATAATGTTACTCTATACAACTTTCATTGCTCTTAACTTTCCACAAAGTCCGATAACTCCAAAAGAAGTAGAAGTGAAGGAGAAGATTGAATATTTGTTAAAAGAAATAGAAAATGAAAAGGAATTTGAAATAGAAGAGGAAGAAACTTTAGATTTTTACAATACATATGAAGTTCCAGGAGCGGAAAATATTGATTTATTAGAGGAAAATGAAAGAAAAGAATATCTCCCAGAAAAAGTTATTTGTAGCTCCGTTGAAGCAGGAATATCAAATGACTATAAAAGGCAAGCTGTGGAATACTGGAAGAGCGATAAAACAGGACCAAGATCGCTTAAAGGTGTTAAAAGAAGATACAGAAAAGTTACATCAATGCGACAATTACGACGATGGGAGGACCAAATCAGTGCAGGTGGCAGCAGAGATGAAAAATTAAAAAGAATTTCTGAATATATAATAAACCGTTTAAATGAAGCGCTTGAAAATAGAATAATTATTCATGACATTGACATTGCTCGATGGGCTTCTCGAGCACAAGAAGAGGAAAATGTGGTAGGATTCAAAGCTTCCGAAATGTGGATAAAAAGATTCAAAACTTCATATGATATCGTCTCTCGAAAAATAACAAAATTTGTAACAAAAAAATCATTGTTATCGAAAACAGATTTAGAAGATAAGTGTATCATTTATTGAAAATGTAAAATATTATATTGAACGATACGGCGTAGACAATGTTTATAATTCGGATCAGAGTGGATTCCAACTTGAATTTCACTCTGGTCGTACTTTATCCCAAAAAGGTCTAAAAAATATAGAAACTGTAATACAATCTACATCAGCAACACACAGTTATATTATACAGTTGACTATTTCCCAGCAAGCAAAATGATGCAAACTTTGCGCAAAATTTGCAGCAAACTCGAGCATGCCTTTGCAGCAAAATTGCGACAAGGTGTGTCCGCATTAAGCTTAACTTTTGTTGACAAAGATTGTCGCAACAGCATAATAAAAGATTCACGCAAATAACAGAGCAACCCTTGTCACGTACGGCGTGATAGCAAATTTGTGGCAAGAACAAAGCAAAGTTTGCTCTGCCACGACGAGGCGCAAAATTCACGCAAATAATAGAGTAAATCTTGCTGTGCATGGCGTGAAAGTAACAAGAATAGGGCAAAGTAACAATCCGGATCGTTAATTATTTAATTAACTTATTAAAAGGATTTTAATTAATAATATTAATAACATTTTTTAAAATAAATAAATAAAAATAATTAAATCTTCCATATATTTTATATCAATATAAATAATAAAATAACACAGATATTATATGTTTTGTGACGTGGCGGCCGTGAAAGCGCCCGTCACAGTGCGAACCCTCGGTCCTTACGCGAGGTTTGCGGGGGGGGGGAGAGTATCGCGCGAGAATTGCGGGGGAGAGGAGCCGCATTGCCCCCCCCCGTATTAATTGGTATTAGTGATAGGAGCGCGCAGGTGTGACGGTCCCGCGTCCCCGAGCTTTGTGCCCCTGGACCTCCTGCGCCGCCCATCAAGACCGAAGGAGCCAGAGGGAAGAAGAAGACGTCACCCATCGCCCGGACCGCCACCTCAGGTGAATGCTCCTCCTTCTCTCTATTATTACCGATTCCCGTATCGCCTTAAAAGATTTTCGCTGCCGTTTCCGTTGTCCACAGGCCCGTAGGAATATCAAGCGAAGCTATCGTCGCTCCCGTGCTCGAAGCGTGATCGCAGGCGAGACAAAGCCAGCCTAGGCGAAACGACAGCGGGAGCGTGAGCGAGAGAGAGAACGCGTGAGAGTGAGACCGAGACCCGTTCCGCGGATCGACAACAAAGGTCCGCGGAAGGATTCCCATATTGGGAGATAAAACGAGGAACGGGGAGAGAAGTGTAGCGAGACACAACAATGAAGAAAAGAGCGACACTATTTTTGGGAGAAAATAAAAGAGCGAACTCCCGTTTTCGCTCTCTCTTATCTCTTATCTCTGGGATAGTTAGACTGTTGTCGGCTAAGACGGAAAAAATATCGCTTGGAATCTCGCATATATTGCTAAGAAAAGGAGTGTCGTGCCAATACTGAACGAAAAGGATATCGTTTGCCGGGAGCGAGAGGAGAAGTTCTGGTGGAGTTCCACGCGCCCAGGGAGTTACCGGGGGTGGTTACGTGGCGTAGGAGCGAGCTGCGGAAGGAAAGCGAAGGACCACGCCGCCGGGAGGTTCCCGACTGTGTAAGACCGTCCACCTGCTTTACTATTTCGGTGTCCCGTGCGTACCGTGTCTCGATTTAGTTGTTGGCGAAGAGCAAATCTCGAATTTCGAGAGCACACAGCGGAGTGTACCGTATCGAGGGGTCGGACCGTTCCGATTCCCGTAATAATAAATAGTGAGATAATCGAAACGCGCATTGCTATTGGGTTTTCCCGATCACTTCCCGGATTCCCGATCGAACCCTCCCGTCTACCGACTCTAAATACCGAGGAGCTACCGGTCCCGTCGAATTCGCGTGTCTCGGCCTTTTGGTGGTGTGTCGTTCGTGTTGATGATCAGTGCAGCCCGCTGCACCTGGCGCCCAACCACTTTTGTGCGAGTGCGAACGGCCGGGGCGCGTGGACTGACGGCGAGCAGAAATCGCGTCGCAGTTTATAACATTGCCGACAAATTAGTTATAAAATTAACAGTATCATTTATATTTATATATTATACATTGTTATAAAATATACTGTTAAAATATAATTGTTATAAAATATACTGACTAGAAATATTATAGTTAGTAACGGATTCGTTTAACAAGGAATAGATAATATAATAGTATATTACTAACAACAAGGAGCAATCGTGCAAAGCAAATTTGTTGTTTTATTTTAAAAGAGTAAATGTTACATTTTGCACATTAGGTTAACCAATATTTACGTATTTAATTTCTTTATAAAACAGTATGTCTAATGAATAAACTATTTAAAAAATTAAATGTAAAATATTTCAATGAGATTATTAATATTTTAGGAAGATTTTCTCATATAGACATTTTCATAGAATATGTAGTGTGATTGAAATATATATGAAACAATAAGCTATTGTGATAGAACTATATTAAAATACTTCCATATTGTCTCTAATTAGTCTATAATTTTATATATAGTCTATATTTTTAATCTATAACTTATAGATCTGTTCTTTACAGCTAAACTGGCCTGAACTGGCTGCACTAGTTCAAAGTTTATTCTTTTTATTCCACATTGAAAAGATAAACTCTTGAAGTAGTGCAGCCAGTTCAGGCCAGTTTAATTGTAAAGAACAGACCTATAAACTATAGATTAAAAATATAGACTATATATAAAATTATAGACTAATTAGAGACAATATGGAAATATTTTAATATAGTTCTATCACAATAGCTTTTTGTTTCATATATATTTCAATCGCACTATGTATTTTATGAAAAAGTCTGTAACGATCCACCGATCGTCACGACTCGAGCGGTACATTATGCGCCCACGGACAAAAACGGTCACCGGGGAGCGAGCATAAGCGAGCGAGCATAGGCGAGCGAATATAAGCGAGCGAGCATAAGCGAGCAAGCATAGGCGATCGAGCACGAGCGAGCGAGCATAGGCGAACGAGCACGAGCGAGCGAGCACGCGGCGGGCTCGTGGAGGCAACGACCGTCACGGCGCGCGCGGCATGCGGCCGCCGCGTGCAAAGCGAGGCGGGCCGCGGGGTGGGGCAGGATCGAGAGTCGCACGGGCGGCCCGATATAAGGCGTTGAGCCGATCACCGCGGGACATTGAGACGCCTCGTCTCGTATAGAGGAGACGTCTATCCGAGAGTGCTCGGAATTCTAGCGCGAGAGTCCTCGCGCTTCCTGTCCGATCAGAGAGTTCTCTGCGTGTTCCTGGGACGAGAGTTCTCGTCCACCGCAGGTGAACAGAGAGTTCTCTATTACTCCTGGGGCAAGTGTGCTCGCCCGAGGCCCGTACCAGAAACGAGCGTACTCGTTTCCGTGCGAGTCTTATTGAGCGTACGCGATCACCGCGCCGGGGACACGTTTCCCGGCGCTCCGTAGACGTAAGTCGACCGCGAACTCGCGTGATAGCTCGGACTACACGCCATCGCGATACTCGGCAGGACTACGCGACCCCGAGCGTAGGAGTACCGACCCCGCACCGATTGCCCGTCACAGCGTACCACGAGGGATCGGACTGTCCCCGGAAATACCGCGGAATCATCCCCCTCGACCGCGTTCGCACTACTGTAACACCTCTATTTCTTCGGAATAAATATTATTATTATTATTATAAATATTATATTATTATTATTATATAATATTATTATATTTGTTTTCCCAACAAGTGTGCCACTGAAATTGCGCGCGCTCCCTTTCCACCTCCTACGGCCACATATCGGCGAAAGGACCCGCTCGGACGCACCTCAGGCGTTACAAATCTATATGAGAAAAACTCTTTGAAATATTAATATCATTGAAATATTTTACGCTTAATTTTTTCTACAATTAATTCATTAGACATACTGTTTTATAAAGAACTAGCCAGTTCAAGTATAAAGAACAGACCTTATATATAGACGCTATTCAATTAGTAGACATACGTATCACCGATCGTATCACCGATCAATCCTGAAAAACTCAATCTATCGGCATCCCACGAGATGAACTGACCGAAGCGACCTTTTTTTCGTTATTAGAATGATATTACATTTGTCATACGACGAGTTTGTCTAGCGATTGGCTAGCGAATAGAGAATTACTAGATTCTCTATCAAGATTCTAAGAGTTCTCTATCTGATACTCAATCGTGACGTCCGACAAACACTTTGTTGTATTAATGTAATATTGGCCTTAGACAATTGTGCTTTATTTCACACGTATCTAAATGGCGGGGAAATTGACATCATCTATTGCAGAATTATAATGACCTTAATATAATGAACATAATTTATTTAAAATCTTCAATCTTAGAATTATTCGTTATACGAGGGTTGTCCCAAAAGTAATGCACAGTTGGCTCTAACTCAAAAAATATTTTTTGAAGAAGATACAAATGATTACAGGCCTTCAATATAATCTCCTCCTTTATCAATGCACGCTTGCCAGCGGCGCGGAAGTGCTTGAATTCCGTTCAGCGTCCCGTTCTTATTGAGCATCCGAATCTGTCGGGTCACTTCTCTTCGGAGCACTTTCAATGTCGGAAAACGCACCCTCCGAAGAGGTTCTTTTATCTTGAGAAAGAGATCGAAGTCAGGTGGGCTCAGATCAGAACTATAAGCTGGGTGGCGGAGCCGTTCCCAGCCGTATTTTTCGAGAAGTTCGATGACCGGTGCACCGATGTGCGGGCGCGCATTATCGCGCAAAATCAATACACCACTTTGCAACATTCCTGGACGCAGTTTACGGATTTTTGGGCGCAAGACATTCTGAAGAAAATTTTTGTAGTACGCTCCAGTGACACTAGTACCCCTCGGAACTCGATTTGTGGCGATTACGCCCTGTTTATCATAGGCAAAGATCATCATTTTTTTCATTTTCGACTGTTGGCGACGAACTTTTTGTACTCTCAGCGAACCTGGATTCTTCTAAACGTTGCTCTGAGACTTCAGTTCGGGCTCGAAGTCATGTATCCAGGTTTCATCAATTGCGATGATGCGATCGAGGAAGGTTTCACTTTCATTTTCATAACAAGCAAGCAATTCGTGCGCAATTTCCGAATGTTGCTTTTTGTTTAGCTGACAAGAAGTGCGGTACCCACCGCGCCATCACCTTTCGTTTGCCTAGCACCTGTGTTAAAATGCGATGCGCGCTCGTTTTCGAGATTCCTGTCTCCGCCTCGATTTCTCTTATTGTGATTCTCCGGTCTTTGTCGAGCAACGTTGCAATGATTGAAGCGTTTGTGTTGTCAGCTGTTACAGTAGACGGCCGCCCCGCGCGCGGATCGTCTTCGATGCTTGTTCGACCTTCACGAAACTTCGTGTGCCACCTCTGTACTGTGCTATGATTCACAGTAAACCTTCCACACGCTTCTTTTAACGCGGCATGAATTTCGGGCACTTTTTTACCGCGCACTGTTTCGATGCAAATATACGCACGTTGCTCTGTTGCTGAAATCCTGACGGACTGTTCTCGTTGTCTTTCCGAATTTTTGGCATTTTCCCTTTAAACGAATCCCACTACCATATGGTACCAACGTGCTCTTGAGACTTCAATCTACACACTGACGCTTCGATCAGCTGTCTACGTTGCCTACAACGCCCGCAGGAGCGTGCTGTGCATTACTTTTGGGACAACCCTTGTATGTTTAGATTTCTAATCTCTTTTTAAATATAATAATTATAGACAAATATAAATATTTTAGATATATAAATATAAATATAGTTAGTCAACAGATGTTTATATTTGTCTTGTAACTTATAAATATTTATATTTGTGTATAATTTATCTATAATATATTTGAAGAGATTAGAAATTTGAACATAATGGCTAATTCTAAGGATTAAGTTTTTAAATTAACTTGATTATATAAAGATTATTATAATTCTGCAATAGATAGCATCAATTTTCTCACCGCTTAAATATTCATGAAGCAAAGCACAACTGTCTAATAGCGAAAAAAAGGTCGCTTCGATCAGTTCATCTCGTACGACACTGATTGATTCAGTTATTCAGGATTGATTGGTGAAACATATATTAATGAAATAGCGGAAACGTTTTATTTGGGTTTCATATATTTGGTTGATGTCATCATTCAAAGTGTCATTGGACGCTGAGCCAAGTTAAACAGTATCAATTTCGTCTTGAAAGTTCTCAATTAATAGTAACACCTGAAACATATTAGGTGCGCAACTAAGTTCTCGCTGTTTTTTTGATGAAAATGCAACTTTATTGTGAAAAAATGGTTACAAATGAATCATTCAAAATATTGCCCATCGCTAGCGACAACTTTTTCCCATCTTTCTGGCAGAGCTCGAATACCGTCACGGTAGAAGTGTTCGTCTTTTGAGGCTATCCACGAATCAAGCCATTTTGAGATGTCTTCATATGAGCGGAACTGCTGATTAGCCAGACCATGTGCCATCGAACGGAACAAGTAATAATCGGACGGCGCAATATCTGGGGAATATGGCAGGTGGGGTAGGACTTCCCATTTGAGCGTTTCTAAATAGGTTTTAACGGGTTTGGCAACGTGAGGCCGAGCGTTGTCATGCTGTAGAATCACTTTTTCGTGCCTCTGCTCGTATTGTGGCCGCTTTTCGCGCAGTGCTCGGCTCAATCGCATCAATTGAGTTCGATACCGTTCCCCAGTGATGGTTTCGTTCGGTTTCAACAGCTCATAATAAATAACACCGCCCTGGTCCCACCAAATACACAGCAAAACCTTCGCAGTGTGAATATTCGGCCGAGCCGACGACGTAAAGCATGACCGGGCAGTCCCCATGATTTTATTCTCTTTGGGTTGCTGTAATGAATCTATTTTTCATTACCCGTAACGATGTGATGAAGAAAACCCTTCCTTTTTTGCCGCTGGAGCAGTTGTTCACAGGCGAAAAAACGACGCTCAACGTCTCTTGGCTTCAAATCATAAGGAACCCAAGTTCCTTGTTTTTGAATCATTCCCAACGCATGCAATCGCTTGGAAATGGCTTGGCGGGTAACTCCTAATGCTGAAGCAAGCTCTTTTTGCGTTTGGCACGGATCCTCATCGAGCAATGCCTCCAATTCTCAGCGTCTTCGAAGGTTTTTGGCCTTCCTTCACGCGAACGGTCGTCAACATCGAAATCACTGTCTTTGAAGCGACGGAACCAATCACGACACGTTGTTTCACTTAGAGCAGCATCTCCGTAAACTTTTTGGAGTTCTCGATGCGCTTCAGCCGCCGTTTTCTTCGAATGAAAGAAAAAAAGCAACACTTCCCGCAAATGACGATTATTTGGCACAAAATCAGACATTTTCACACAACCAAAAGTATATGACGCAAAAACAAAATCACTAATGTGTCAAAGCGGTTTGTTTACCATATGTCTAAGCTTGGTTCATGACGTTTTGGTTATGTCACAATCGACCAGCACTTACTACTGGAGCCATCTCTTGAAAAACAGCGGGAACTTAGTTGCGCACCTAATATAATAGGAATATATCTAATAGTAAACGTAAGTAGTTTTGCTATATTTTTATAAATATTCTTTATATACATATATAGAGAGAAAGGAAATATGACCTTGCTTTAAAATACAAAAGAATAAATTTTAAATTTTATTATGTTTTAAAGTGATATGTCAGAAAGCTCTATTTATTTCAAATTGTAATTGATTCAGGACTCTGTCTTGTATAATGTATCCCAAATTACAGATATTGGTGAGGTGCAAGTTATTAAAATTACCTACCTTGTTTGTTGTTTCAACTTGTAGGCTATGCTCCTTCTCGTAAGCCTGCTTCTCGTAAACTTCTGTGTTGATAGCAGTTGAATATAATTTGATTTTTACCACTTCATCTTTTATCACTTTATCCTACTTGGAGTAATTTGTAGATGATTGTAAATCTTCAAACAAGCACTTAAATATGATATCCCAGTAAATATACATGTCTAAAAGATGTCTAAAAGATTTCTTTAAGATATCTTTTAGACTTGTATGTCTAAAAGACATCTTAAAGAAATCTTTTAGACATCTTTTAGACATGTATGTTTACTAGGATATCCTCCCATATGAGAGTGTTACGTCCTAGAAGAGGAGCGCAACTTTCCGTTCGCGAGTAAGGCGAACCTCGTTCGTAACCGCGTGCCAGTGAACGGGTCAGGGACCCGACGGGTCCCTTTACTCGGACACAGACGTACTACGAGCGGTCCGTTTTTCGGTCAAGGACGCGAGTCCCTTTACCGGGGATAGGACCATGAGTTGACTGTTGGAAGGTGGGGTGATTTTGAAATGAATTGGTGATAATAACTATTAACATATTTATTAAAATAAAGATGACAAAATTGTATAACGGCACGGTTTGAATTAACAAATTTATTAATAATAGGATATAACGGTGCGGATTGAATTTTTACAGGTTTATTAAGATGAATAGCGACCCAAAATGATGTAATTGAACGGTTTGAACATTTATTTTGACAATTATACTTAGATGAATGAGTGTATGTGTGTGTATGAGTGTATGAAATGGGAAAAGAAAGGGATGGGAAAGGGAACGAATATGAATAGAAAGTTCAAGGGTGGAATAAATAAAATAGAAGTAGAAAGATAAAGTAAAGAAAATGAAACTTATTACTGATTCAGGATGAGTTGACACAAGCAGAAGTGAGAATGGCGCAGATCTGCGTAAGTGTTCTTGTTTCCAATATTCGTATTCCGATTGAGGCACCAAATAGTCGCTCACTTATATAAAGAGGAAGCCCGCACTTTTTCTAAAATCCGAATGCTTGAATATTTGAATACTAAATATTTGAATGAACTGGAATTATGAAGATTTGAATCTGAGTCCTAATGCTCAAGATCTGAATATCCGAGTTCTGAATATCTGAGTTTTGAATATCTGCGTGAGAGTGCGAGTCTGAGCTTTTTCGTTTCCGTGTTCTTCTGTCTCTCAGAGTAGTAGTGTCGCGGAGGCGGATTACCGCGGTTTTTATATCAATGATCGGTGGCAGAAGCTATCAGGGTGGGTAGAGAGATGGCCCTTGAGGAAGGGGTGAATTGGTCTTAATGGGAAAAAGTCTCAGCCATTAGAAATTAAGGATGAAGTTAAAAGACATCATGGGAGGAGACGGATAGTTTTTGGAGATATGAATATGGAAGGGCTAAAGGGTGGAGCGTGGGTGTCTCATAGTTTTAGGTGGATATGATATGATTGGCTGAATGGATTAGGCGCGACAAGCGTGGAGGCGGTGGATTCTTGAGATAGAGAAATGTATACAAGTGACCGGCTGGAAAAATCAAAATGCCGTAAACCAAAGGCTGAGATCAGATTTTACGACTATCAGTGAAGTAAACTTTGTTGGTTAACTGATAGGGCACATATGGTTTTGGATTGGGAAGATGTAAGTTTCAAGTTTTAGAGCAGGAATGCTCTGAGTTGCTTTGTTTTACTGAAGGTTTGTTAGCGCGGAGTTTCAAATTTTTATAGCTAGAACGACGAACACACTTGACGAACACTACCCAGATATAAACTTTAAACGAAGACGTAGATTTTTACAACAGGGCACTGTTTCCTGTTATGGAATTTTCCCGAATCGCCTTTCATTTGGCGCGACGGCTGTTCGCCAGATAGGTCTGTTTCCTAATTTATATTTATATATGTATATATTCCTATTATAGTTATATTAGGAGAATATAAATCCGCGAGAGGAAAGAATTTTTACTAATTAAATCTACAGGACGTAACAAGAGCATCTGCTATTGGTCAATGGAGATGAAAGCATTTGTAATATCTGTAGGTCTATTCTATAACTTTTAATATCAATGCGACAATGTTGCTATCGTTATATATTATTGCACATATATTTTGATATGTTTAAATACATGCGCAACACGTAATGATAGCAACATGGTCGTTAAAAGTTACAGGATAGATCTATAGTGGTATTGAAAAATGCCGATTTAATGCGAATGGAGGAATTCCACTGTCAGAATAATAAAAAATGTGGCACTTTTCAATGTTGTTCGGCCAGAGAAAAATGCCAGTTGGCGCTAAAAAGTGCCTATTGGTTTCTTCTTTCTTCCTTCCTCGTCTTTAGGACCGTTCTTTTATCACTTCTTCTGGATCTCAATTTTTGAGCATTCACGAACAATTTTCATATGCAAAAGCAATATTCATTTAAACATGAATCATTGTTCGTACGAAAGTTGTTCATATTTGCTCAAGAATTGGGATTTTGATCTTCTTTCTTCATCATATGTGTATATCTTTTATGAAAGTCTACAACGGTCAACCAGCTTTCAATGTTGCGGAATGAAAAACATTAACAATTTGTTATAACATATAGCACATGGTCAAAATTTAGTGATTAACCTCTCTACCTGTTTCTAAATTTTTAACTCTTTTTAATGATGCTCAGCCTCGATTTCACCACTCTTTTAATTTTATTATTTCATTTCATCACTTCTAATCTAATTCCAACATTCTTTCTTCTCTCTCTCTCTCTCTCTCTTTCTCTCTCTCTCTCATACGCAACTATTTATTTTAAAATTAATAGTCTTTATGTTAAATAAATAGTCGCATATGAGAGAGAGAAAGAGAGAGAGAGAGAAAGAGAGAGAGAGAGAGAGAGAGAGAGAGAGAGAGAGAGAGACAGAGAGAAGAAAGAATGTTGGAATTAGATTAGGAGTATAAAAAAATAATGGAATTAAGGAGGAATATCATTAAGAAAAGAGAATTAGCATTTAGAAACAGATGGAGAGAGTTGCTTATGGAACCAAATTTTAATCATATAGTTTCATATAACTGACCTAATTTCTTCTGGTTGCACCATCTCGTCGTGTTCGTCACTCCTTAGTGCTCTTTCACTTCGATTTCCTCTTTCCGAACGACGCAAGTTGTGGGCTCTATTCCTATGTCTTTGTTTGGCCGTTCGCACAGCATCCTGCATATATGTTTGAAATGTAGCCCGCATTGGCCTTTCAAAATTTTTATTTTCGCAGATAGCAAAGGGAAACAAGTATAAAATAGTACTATTGATGACGCAACTTTAGTATTATGTATAATAGTATCATACCGTAAATAACTTTCATCAAACTATTGTATAAGGCTATTGTATAAGGGTCGTTGATTTTCCTCACGACCGAACCAAGTGTAGAAGGTCATCAGAGAATCTTGAAATATCTCTTTCACGCATAAATTAATGCTTTCTTTGGCATTGACACCACCAATAAAAATCAAATAATTCACCTAAAGAATATTGCATTTATATTTATATGTATATTTGCGACAAGTTTACTAAAATTATATATATATATTGTTAAATCAATAAACATATATATATATATATTATTAAATCAATAAATAACATATATGTTGTGTTGTGAAGGAATATTCGACGACGGATTTTCTTAATATGAAATTTACACTTTTCATCTTTGGTTACAAATAACTCAATAACGAGAGCATTTAGGGCAAAAATAAGTTTTATTTCCGTATATAACATATTATATATATGTTATGTAATAAGTTCCTGTTGATTCGATTGCGCCTACTTAGAACTTGATCTGACCAACCGTTATAGAGCTACAGCTATTTGGTTATTTCCTAACTTAAACTGTCGCGTAAAGTTTGCGCTCATTTGCTCGCTTCGCGTGCACTTGACGCGAGACACTACTGTGTCTCTTGATGTCGAAGGGAAGGTGACAAAACAAGTTGCAGTCGATAGTGCGACTGTAACGTTGGGATATAATTGCATTGCATTCATGTTTGATCAGATCCGTTATGAACTGGATGGTGGTGAAGATTGATCTTAGAATAGAAACGTGGGAATAACTTCAACGCTCAAAAACTATGTATCGATATCTTTAGACAAAAATGTTATCAAGAAAAATGCCGCGTGGGATACGACTGACACCATTTCGCCGGATGGGTACTTCAACTTTTGTGTACCATTCAGCGTCTTGCTAGGATTCTGTGAAGACTACAAGCATATAGTGATTAACGCGCGTCACGAATTGATACTATTACGATCGCGCAGCGACAACAACAGTCTACTAGGATCTTCAGCGCTGGATCCTAAGATTGTGCTATTTAAGATACAATGGCGAATGCCTCACGTAATCTTGAACGATATGAATAAATTTTCCATGCTGAGAACTTTGAAGAACGGACGATACCTCGTGCGATACCTCGTGCGATACCCGATACCTTGTGCAGCCCAAAGGTCCCTTCAGCGCGGGCAGAGCGAGCTCATTAGCCTGGTGAAGGCAGCCGATCTAGGGGAAGGAAAACTCCGAATTCAAACCCGAGTGGGTCAGGCTCGTAATAACCCGACACTGGATGGATCATTATGACGACACAGGCAAAAAACCTCTCGGGACTCGGAACCGAGAACCGGCGTAGGGAGAGTAGCGTTCCGGCTCTCTCTATGTCGTCATCGAGCGACGGGCTGGTACAGGAGTGCAGTGCAGGCGCCTGTACTGATATGACGACTGCGATGCGTCGTGGTGGGGGCTTAGGCCTGACCCCTGACACGTCGTCAATAGACGACAGGCCATCGAATCAGAATTGCTCCGACATCAGGAGCAGGAGTCGGAGCACAGGCGGGAGTAGCATAAGTTACTCTCCGCCTTCCGACGTGGACTCGGATTACCGTGGGTCCTCCTCCGAGCGTGGACGCCGGAGAGACCGCTCCCGCCGGGGAGTGAGTAGAGCAGGCCCTGCCGGGAAGAAAATAGGGCGGCTGCGCACCGTGGGAGGCAGAATATCGGCCGGAAGGGCGGTCCCCACCGGGGGACTCGCACAGTGAACTTCCGGGATATGGAGCGGTCGCCCAACGGGGGACGAGAACCCCTGCCTGACGGTGGGAAGCACACCCCTCATCGAGGGGGTAGTGAGGCGAGTTCGTCGGGTGCGGAGCATTCGTCCAACGAGGGAACGATGGCCAAGGGGGTGAGGTCAATGACCCCAGCCTCGACGCTGGGTTCTAATAGACCGAGACCCCTTTGTAGCAAAAGGGGTACCCGAACAACGGGGGAAAACGTGAGCGCGGACGCGAATAGGGGGGGAAAGGGGACCACCACCAATAAACCGGTGGTCCGCTCATACGTCGCCTGTCCCAGGGTTCGCAAATCCCGGTGGTCAGGGACAGCAGTGGGAGGTTTGTCGCCAGGGCCTCGACTTCCAAGGCCGCTAACAGCAGCAACGGGTCCATCATCAGCCAGGCCACCAATGCGGCGAAGAAGAAGACGGGGACGACGAGCGGTGGGTCGACCGCGTCGGTCGTGACGCAGCCGAAGCCTCCCCCTGCGTTGGTCCCGGACAGGGACCCGCGGGGTCGGAAGCCCACACACGGTCGGTTTGTGGGCATTAGACAGAAAAGGGAGACAGACGTGGTGAGAAGGAAGGAGGAGGCGGAAGTCCGCCTCGAGGCGGAGGTCGTGGACCTTCTCGACAGGGGGATCCTCCGGTCATTGAAGGACACGTGCCCTGCCGAGAAGGTCCTTAAGGACCCCGCCTCGAAGGCGTTTCTGAGGGAAGCGAAAGCGGCGGAACTGGCCTCAGAGGTGGGCCGTGCTCTTGGCGCGGTCAAGCTGGTGGCCCGAAGGTCCAAGACCTTAAAGGAGACCTTCGTGGCGCTGCTTAACCGCACCATGACCACCTCTGAGGCCGTTATCACGACCCTCATTGCGAGGGTCGCAGCCCAGTATGGGGAGGGGGAGGCCGTAACAGCGGCAAACAAGGAAATGGAGAAGCTTCGAGAGGAACTCAGGGCGATGAGGGCAAAGAACAGGAGCCTTGAGGAGAAAGCGAGGGCAAAGGAGGTTGCGGCAGAACCATCACCAGCTCCACAAATAGCGACGATAACATACGCCCAGGCGGCAGGAGGCAGTGGAGCCTCGGCTGCGGAGGAAATGGTTCGCCCAGGTCTACCACGGGCGAAGAAGAGGAAGGCAGCCCAACGTAGGGCCATCCTGGAGAGCTCCCCGAGCTCATCGGAGGAGGGAGAGAAGGGGGGTTCCACCGGCGACATTCTATCTTACGATGACAATATGGCGGTGGATGCCTCCCCTCCCGCCCTCAGACCTCCTATCAAAGGAGTCCGGAAAGAACTGGAGGACAACCTTTTTTTTTTTTTGACGAGGAAATCCATCATGGATACCCTGACCCTCGGGGAAGGGCCAGGGTTATGCCGGACTCCTACCGGCTAAAACCTCCCCGGGTGGCGCTGCGAAGGGACTGGCTTCGGGGCCCCGGAGCCGCGTAACTGCTTATCGAGGCCCCGAGTCCAGACTTACGCCTTCTGTCCCTGAGGGACGGGGGGATGGGGGAAGCTAACCCAAAGATTCGCTTCGACCACCGCTCCCCCAGCGGAGGGGGGAAGCCAGCCCGAGGGCTCGCTTCAACCACCGCTATCCTTTCCCGCCCCTCACGCCTCATCTCTACGGTCAGGAAGGGGGAAGCCGGCCAAGGCCCGCTTCGGTCACCGTTCCTGACCAGATGAGGCGCCGCCAGTACATGTTGTGTGGCTGACTGACCCACCGTATCAGCCAGCCACCCTACGTTGGGAGGGTTGGTTGGGGCACCGGGAGTCCCCGCCCGGCGGTTACGGGGGGAAAGCTCCCCTAGCCGCCGGGCTCACCCCACCTCAGCAGAGGAATGGGGTGGGGGGTCCTAATGACCCCCCTCCCGCATATCCGACTTCTTTGTGTCGGATCTACGGTCAGGGGGGAAGAGTGTTTTTTTCGATGATGATAAATCACCATCGACACCATCTCCCCCCTTATTCCTATCCGACTCCCTTTTTAAGGGAAGCCGGTGGGTTACTGGTGGAGGGCCTGGGTCGAAACCGCACCCTCCAATCCGCCCTATCTCCCGTCGCTGTCACCACCACAGGGGGGCAGGGGGGGCAACGATGACACCGTTGCCGCTGCCACCACTGCCGGGGGGGCACTGGAGGACAACCTGGCGTACCTCAACCTGAAACCTGAGGGAGAGGCAGCGTATAAGATAATTACGAGGGGGATCGATTGCCTCCTCGAATGTAGAGGGAAGGTATGTCCGACAGGTGGTCTTGGATCCCTAATGCAGAGGACCTGGTGAAGGCACTCGCTCCTCCCCTTGCCTCGACTTCTCCGGCTGTGAAGGTACCTGCTCTCCCGGTTGGGAATGGGAGCACCGGGGAGAGCGGGAAGCAGGTAAAGGGAAGGAAAAGAACTGCTGCCGAGAAGAAGAGAGAGAAGAGGAGGAGGCAAGCGGCGAGGAGGAAAGAAGAGCAGCGGAAGCAGGAGCTGCAGGTGCTAAGGAGGGAGGCCCAGTGATCGCGGGTCACAACACCGGACCAAAGGGAAGTCAGGGCGGCTCCCCCTCTCCCTCAGGAGACAAAGGAGGCCCCTTCTAGAGCCGGTGGAGGAGGAAACCAAGAGCGGAACAAGAGGGACGCGGATCTTGGGAGGAAAAAGCCTCCCCAGGTAACTCCCTACCACAACCACTGCCCAAGCTTCCAGGGTTCCAGGTTCGGAAACTTGGAGCAGGGTGGTGGGTAGAAAGGAGAGAAGGAAGGAGAGGAAGGAGGAGAAGAAGAGGAGTGGACCGACCCCTCCTCAGCCAACAGTTGGCCCAAGGAGGGAACTAGCAACCGCGGCGGTGGTGCCGAGGCCGCCCAGATCGGCGGCCATCACTATCACGTGCCCGAAGGACTCATACAAGGAGTTCATGGTTGAGGCCAGGCGCCGGATCAGATCGGCGGATGTGGGCATACCGGAGGGCCTTAGGATTCGAACGGCCCGCACTGGGGCCCTTCTGATCGAGGTGCCTGGCCTCAATGCCGGAGCCTCTGCCGACCGTCTTGCCGAGGAGCTCGGCAAGCTGGCGGCCAAGAAGGGCCCTGACTATCGCGTCCAGAGGCCGGTGAAGATCGCGGCGCTGCGGCTCACCGGTCTGGACGCGACGGTCGGGGCCGAGGAAGTGATGGCCGCTGTGGCCCTCGCTGGGGGTGCCCTCCCACGGAGATTTCCGGGGGCGAGGTGTGACTCACCCAGCGGAGAACGGCCACGGCTGTGGTGCGGTGCCCGTTGGCGGCAGCCTCCAAGGCTGCCGCCGCGGGGCGGGTCCAGGTGGGCTGAACCCGAGCCGAGGTGACGGCGCTGCCCGCTTGCGCGGAGCTTTGCTACCGGTGCTTGGAGCAAGGCCACGTGCGCGAGCGGTGCAAGAGCGCCGTCGGCCGCAACGATAATTGCTATCATTGCGGTATGCCTGGCCACCGCGCCAAACAATGCAGGGCGGCCGCGGCATATTGTCCGATATGCGCGGACGCGGGCAGGGAAGCCGGCCACATGACTGGCGGACCTGCCTGCAAACCTCTCACGGGCCGGCAAAGAAGGAGGAGAGAGGCCAAGATGAGGAAGAGACGGTCCAAACCCGACCCTGAAGGAGAGATGGGGAGTGCCTCTCCACCTCCAGCGACGGACGAAGGAGGAACCCGGCAGGCCTCCCTACGGACGGTCGGAACGAAGGACAGACGGCCTCCCTTCCTACGAGGGAGGAAGAAAATATGGCGGTGGAGGCGGCTGAGGACCGCATCCTGAACCCCACCCCCATGGAGATCCCGGAGGAGCCAAGGCCCCAACGGGAGAAGAGGAAGAGGGGAACCCTGGAGGCGGCGACCCCAATGGCTGGACTGGAGGAGAGGACGGCGGTGGAAATGAAGGAGAAGGAAGAGGAGCAGAATGAGCCATCCCCCACGAAGACGACGAATGGAAAGGTGAGGAGAGTGGAGGTTGCCGAGACCTCACCCCCAACAACCGTAGAGGAGGAGTCGGAGGATGCGCCATCGCCGGCTTCCCCGTTAGGCGTCCCCCCCTCATACTCGCGAGAGGTGAGGGAGACGCAGGTAGGAACCCCCAAGTCGCTGAAGTAGGGACCCCCTATAGCTTCGTAGAGAGATCTATGAATGAGACCACTACAGCCGAAACCTCCTCGGGGGATGAGCCGGTGGATGTTGAGTGACTCAGGCAGACCCTGACCCCTTGACGGGGGGGGTCAGTCTGAGATTGAGGAGTTCACTCCACTGTCCAACTCCGAGGAGGAAGAAGTAGAACGCCCGGAGGAGGCGTAAAGGCCTAGCCTTCACGCTACTCCCGGCGCTAAGGCTAACCTCGACCGCGGCACCCGGACCCAAGACCTCTGGATACAGAGGATCAAGGAACTGGGTGCCGGGCTGGGGGTGGCCACCGAGCCGCACTGGGTGCCGCCCAGTAATCCATGCTGGTTCGGCAGCCCGGACGACTCGGTGGCCATGGTGGCAGAACCCGCAACGGGGTCCCCCCCTGCACACTCAGGAGGAAGGGGACCTCGTATGTGGCAGTCGACTGGGGGCCCATCACAGTGGTGGGGGTGTATCTCCCCCACCGCAAAAATAGGATCGGCCTCGGTGCCCGTATAAAGGGGATCCTCGACGAAGGTGGGGGTGTGATACGGCAGTGCCATCCCCGACCCGTAATAATTGCCAGGGACTTCAACGCCCACTCTGAGGGGTGGGGTTGCGGTCCCCGGCCGGGGATCCCTGAAGGGGCAGGGCCGTGGTCGACTGGGCGGCGGGGTTAGACCCCCTGTTGATGAACAGGGGGTCAACCAGCACCTGCGTGCGGCCGAGGGGGGAGTCGGTCATTTATTTGACCTGGGCTTCCCCCTCGGCCGTCCGGATGTTCCAGGTGTGGGCGGTGGAGGCGGAGGGCGAAACACTGTCGGATCACCGATATATAGTGTGGGCCTTCCGTCTCCCCACCCCTACACGGGTGCTGGACCGCCGCCCAGGGGAAAGGGATTCTCCTCTCCCAAAGAAATGGGCTCTTAGTCGACTATACGCGGACAGGTTTCGGGCGGCCGTCCTCGTGGCCACCTGGCACCTGGATGAAGGGCCAGGTGAGTGGGACCCTAGCCCCCAGGAGGGGGCTAGGGAATTAGTGGGCATCGTGGCGTCGGCGTGTGACGCCGCGATGTCACGGCCCTACCCCCGCCGGCGCCGAACCGCTTACTGCTGGACGGAGGCAATCGCGGATCTTCGCGAGGCCTCCGTCCAAGCCAGAAGGGTGTGTGCCCGAGCCCGGCGATGAGGCGGGGATGCCGCGAGGGAGTGGGAGGCGAGGAAAGCCCTCAAAGCCGCCATCGCGAAGGCAAAGCGAAGAGCCTGGGAGCAACTGGTAAGCTCCCTGGATGAGGATCCGTGGGGGCATCCCTACAAGTGGACGGTGGGTAAACTCCGTCCGTGGGCGCCCCCGCCTACGGAGACTCTAGACCACCAGGCTCTCGAGGGGCTCCTGGACACCCTCTTTCCAAGGGTGGAAGGGGGTACCCCCCAGGTCCCCGTTCCCGAGTTACGGGACGGAGACTGGGACGAAAGCCTGGAGGTCGATCCAGAGGAGCTCGCCGGGGTCAGGAAGAGACTCGGGGCCAAGGGAAAAAAGCCCCTGGCCCCGATGGCATTCCTGGCCGCACCTGGGCTCCTGCCCTCGGTGAGGGAAGCCTGTCCGAGGACATGCGGGTTCTCATGAACAGGTGCCTCAGGGAGGGGGCATTCCCCCCAGAGTGGAGGAGGGCCAGGTTGGTCCTCCTCCCGAAGGAGGGCAAAGCGCCCGGCGGTGCGTCGTCCTTTAGGTCGATATGCCTGCTGGATGAGACGGGCAAGATGCTCGAGCGCATCATTGCCGACCGCCTCATCCAGCATCTATCCTCGGAGGGGCGAACCTCCACGACCATCAATACGGTTTCAGGCCCGGACGATCCACGCTGGATGCCATCCAGCACGTCCGGATCCTGACCTGAAAGGTCGTGGAGGAGGAAGGAGGGGTGTTGATGGCGGTGTCGTTGGACATCACCAATGCATTCAACACCCTGTCCTGGCCGGAGATTGGACGGGCGCTCGAGTATCACAGGATGCCCGTCTATCTCCGGCGCATCCTATCGGCCTACTTCAGGGGCAGGGACCTCGCCTACTCGGAGAGAAACGGGGTCCAAGCTCGGCGCGCCATGGAGCGTGGTGTCCCGCAGGGGTCGGTTCTCGGCCCTCTGCTGTGGAACATCACATTCGACCGGGTGCTTCGCTCTCCCCTCCCCCTTAGCTGCTACGTTATCTGCTATACAGATGATACGTTAGGGGTAGCCGGGGGGAGAGGTTGGGGGGAAGCTCGCTTCCGAGCGGAGGCGGCACTGGAGTGGGCACCATCAAAGGCTTGGGACTGAAAGTGGCGCCCTAAAAGACGGAGGTCATGTATTTTCATGGTCCCCGTCGAGGGGCGCCACCGGAGTCCTGGGTCCTGATAGATGGAGTCCGGGTCCGTGTCGGGCCCACGATTAAGTATCTGAGCCTGACGTGGGACGGCCGCTGGAATTTCGAGGCCCATTTCAGGAGCCTGGCCCCGCGGGTTTGTAAAGCAGACCTGGCATTGACCGGCCTGATGAGGACCCAGGGGGGTCCTGGATGGCACGCTCGCCGCCTCTATATCGGTGTGGTGCTCTCGATTGCCCTCTACGGGGCGCCCATATGGGCGCCCCGACTTATGGCCACCGGTTGCAACAAGAGTCGCCTGCAACAGGCGATGCGGTCGGTGGTCGTGAGGGCGATTCGGGAGCACCGCACCATCTCGTATAGGGCGGCGACGGCCCTAGCCGGCTCCCCCCCCCGTGAAGCTCCTTGCCGAATCAAGGCACACCCTCTATTGGAGGATGAAGGAGCTCCGCGGGGGGGGGGGGGGCGAAGGTCCATCGATCGGGGACCTGAGGGCCTTGGAATCCCAGGTCAGATTTCAAGTTCTGGAACGGTGGTCAGCCATATTGGCTGACCCCAAAGGATTCGGGATCAGAATGGCGGAGGCCGTCCGCCCCTGTCTGCCAGAAATGGCGGATAGGCGGGGACGTGGGCTCACCTTCCATATGGTGCTGATCGGGCACGGGTGCTTCGGTCGGTACCTCCACCGGATTGGAAGGGAGACCACCACGGGCTGTCACCACTGCCCGGAGCTGCAGGACACGGCGGAGCATACCTTGGCCGTGTGCCAGGCTTGGGCTCCGCAACGCTGTGTCCTCGTTCGGGCAGTGGGATGTCAAAGGGGGGGCCCTCTCGCTCCCGCACTTGCTCAAAGCAATGTGCGGGAGCGAGAATGTTTGAGGAGTGGCGGCATTTTTTTGCCGGGACGTCATGTCCCGCAAGAAGGCCGCCGAGCGGGAGCGCCGCCCAGGTGTCCGTCGCAGGGGGCGACGGAGGGGGCGGCGCTCCCCAGGGGTGGGGAGCGGGCCCGAGGTGGCGCCGGCCGAGGAGGAGAGGCCACTGGCTAGTCGGAGGCCGTCTCTTCGGCCGCCTCGGGCACGCCTTCGACGTACTGATGGGGTGGGTGTGAAAGGGGGTAAGCCCTCTCCGACGAGGTGGCAGCCGCGGTGGCCCTCGCCGGGGGATGCACGCCGGAGGAGGTTTCCTCCGGCGAGGTAAGCGTCTCCCGGTGGGGAACTGGCACGGTGGTGGCGCGGTGTCCGCTGGCGGCTACCGCGAAGGTAGCCGCCGCGGAGCGAGTCCTAATTGGATGGACTCGCGCCGGGATGGTGGCGCTGCCCGCTCGCACAAAACTATGCTACCGGTGCTTGGAACCGGGGCATGTGCGCGAGCGGTGCGATAGCGCCACCGACCTCAACGGACTGTGTTATCGCTGTGGTAACCCCGGCCACCGCGCCAGAGGATGCCAAGGGGCGGCTCGCTGCCCGGTCTGCGCCGAGACGGGTAGGCCCTCCGACCATAAGATCGAAGGAGGGGGGTTAAGGCGCGAGAGCAGGGAAAAGGGAAGGCGGAGGGAGTGCTGCTGACCGTGGTCGAGGAAGCCGAAGAGGGGGAGGCCCGACCCCCTTTGGAGGACCCCGTGGACCGGACCCTGCAGCCGGAGGAAACCAGTCCGGCCCCCTGGGGGCCAGAAGGATGCTCCGGGAGGGGACCACGAGGAAGGGGATTCCTCTCTGGCGTCATGGGGGCTCCCGGAGAGGACCTCAACACCCGTTCAGATGGAGACCGAGCTGCTGTCTCAGAGGAAAAGGAGAGGGGACGAACGGAAGGATAAGGACGGGACCAGCGGATCTTCAGAGGAGGGCCAGACGAAAAAGGTAAGGCAGGTGCAGTCCGTGGACTCTCCCCCAACCACCCTAGTAGAAGGGGAGATAGAGGGTGATCCACCCCTGTCTTCCCTCGTGGTCGTAGACGATTCGCCCTCATATCCCCCAGAGGAAGGAGTGGTCCAGGCAGGGACTCCCGAGAGGCAATCGCACTCCGCACAATAGGAGGCACAGGAGGTCATAGGCCAAGACCGAAGCCTCCTCTGGGGAGACTGAGGCAGTCCAGCCGCCAGAGGTCTCCCAAGAGGGGGTGAAGGTAGACAGCCCGGAGAGGCGTGTAAGGCCTAGCCTTCACGCCACTCCGGGTGCTACAGGCTAACCTCGGCCTCCCGGGCCCAGGACCTGTGGGTACACAGCATCCGAGAACAGGGCGCCGGACTATGGGTAGCCACCGAGCCGAACTGGGTGCCGATCAGTAGCGAATGCTGGTTCGGCAGCCCGGACGGCTCGGTGGCCATGGTGACTGACCCTGCAGCCCTCCCTGTGTCTTAAGGGAAAAGGGGTCCTCGTACGTGGCGGTCGACTGGGGGCCTATAACTGTGGTGGTGGTATTTCTCCCCCACCATAGGAACAAAGCCGGACTTGGCGGCCCCGCCCGCATTAAAGGGATCCTAGACAGGATCGGGGATTTGGTGCGCAAGTGTCATCCCCGACCTGTCGTGATTGCCGGGGACTTTAACGCCCACTCGGAGGAGTAGGATTGTAGTCCCCGGCAACGGGATCCCAGGGGCGAGGTCGTCATCGGCTGAGCGGCGGGATTGGGCCTTCAGTTGTTAAACAGAGGGTTCACCGGCACCTGTATAAGGCCGGGTGGGGGGTCATCGGTCATTGATTTGACTTGGGCCTCCCTCTCGGCTGCAAGGTTGGTCTCCGAATGGAGTGTGGAGGTGGAGGGTGAGACGTTATCTGACCATAGATACATAGTCTGGGCCCTCTACTTCCCCAAATCAAAACAGGTGCCGGCTCGCCACCCAGGGGAGAGGAACTTTCCTCTCCCCAAAAGATGGGCCCTTAGTCGACTAGATGTTGACAGGTTCAGGGCTGCTGTCCTTGTGGCCACCTGGCACATAGAGCCAGGTGAGTGGGACCCCAGCCCCCTGGACGGAGCCGGGGAGATAACGAGGATAGTGGCGTCGGCATGCGACGCCGCGATGCCCCGTTCCCACCCCCGTCGGCGCCGGGCAGCGTATTGGTGGTCGGAGGAAATAGCGAGACTTCCCAATGACTCCGACCGCGCCAGAAGGACATATACGCGTACCCGGCGACGAAACGGGGATGCCACAAGGGTAAAAGAGGACTACCTTACCGCCAGGGTAGTCCTTAAGAAAGCCATCAAAAAGGCCAAGCGGGAAGCCTGGGAGCAATTGGTGAGCTCCCTGGATGACGATCCGTGGGGGCACCCATACAAGAGGACGATAGGGAAGATTCGTCCCTGGGCGCCCCCGCAGACGGAGACGTTAGATCCCCAGGCCCTCGATGGACTCCTGGACGCCCTCTTTCCGAGGGCGGAAGGAGGCCCGCCGTGATCCCTTCCCCAGAGATGGGGGAGGGAGACTGGGACGAGGGCCTGGAAGTCACTCCAAAGGAGTTCGCCAAGGCCCGGAGAAAGCTCGGTGGCAAGGGCAAAGCCCCTGGCCCCGATGCGATTCCGGGCCGCGCCTAGGCTCTCGCGTTGGCCGAAGGGGACCTGTCCGCAGCCACATGCAGGGTCATGACAGGATGCCTCAGGGAGGGGGTTTTCCCCCCAGAGTGGAGGTGGGCCAAATTGGCCCTCCTCCCGAAGGAGGGCAAGGAGCCCGGTAGTGCGTCAGCCTACAGGCCGGTTTGCCTGCTGGACGAGGCGGGCAAGATGCTGGAGCGCATCATCGCTGACCGCCTCGTCCAGTACATGTCCTCGAGTGGGCTGGAGCTCCACGACCGCCAGTACGGATTCAGGCCCGGACGATCCACGCTGGATGCAATCCAGTGAGTCTGGGACCTGACCAGGGCGGTCGTGGAGATTAGGGGCGGGGTGTTGTTGGCGGTGTCGTTAGACATATCTAACGCCTTCAACACCCTGCCCTGGCCGGAGATAGGACAGGCCCTCGAGCACTTCGGGGTGCCCGCCTATCTCCGGCGGATAATGTCCGCCTATTTCGGGGACAGAGACCTCGCCTTCATGAAAGAATGCGGGGTTCAAGGCTGGCGCACTATGGAGCGCGGTGTCCCGCAGGGGTCGGTGCTCGGCCCCCTGCTATGGGACATCGGCTTCGACCGGGTTCTTCGCATTCCGCTCCCTGACGGCTACCACGTCGTCTGCTACGCAGACGACACGTTAGTGATGGCCGAAGGGGAGAACTGAGGGGAAGCCCGCTTCCGTGCGGAGGTGGCAGTAGCATAGGTGGTGGGAACCATCGGAGACCTGGGTCTCAAGGTGGCGCCCCAGAAGACTCAGGCTGTGTTCTTTCACGGCCGGCGTCGGAGGGCGCCGCCGGAGACCCGGGTCCTAGTCGATGGCGTCCACGTCCGTGTCGGGCCGACGATGAAATATCTCGGCCTGACGTTGGACAGCCGATGGTCATTTGGGCCTCACTTCAGGTAGCTGGCCCCCAGGGTGCGCAAAGCTGGACTGGCTGTAGCCAGGCTGATGCGCACCCAAGGGAGCTCAGGATGGCAGGCTCGCCGCCTGTATGTCGGTGCGGTGCTCTCGATCGCCCTGTACGGGGCGCCCATCTGGGCGCCCCAGCTGCTGGCCACTGCGGTGGTCAGACGGCTCATGAGGCAGGCCCTCAGGTCTCTCATGATCAGGGCGATTCGAGGGTACCGCACATTGTCATACATGGCGGCGACCATCATGAGCCGGCTCCCCTCCTGTGGAGCTCCTGGCCGAGGAGAGGCGCTTCCTCTACTGGCGGGTAAAGGAGCTCCGCGAGGGGGGAGAGCTGACAGCCAGGAGCCTGAAGGCCCTAATGACCCAGGCCAGAGACCGAACCCTGGAGCGGTGGGAAGGCGCGCTAGCCGACCCCCGAGTGTCCGGTCTCGCAACGGCCGAGGCTGTCCGTCCCTGTCTGTCCGAAGTGGCAGACAAGAGGGGGCGTGGAATGTCCTTCCACCTGGTGCAGGTATTGGCCGGGCATGGTTGCTTCGGGAGATACCTGCACCGGATAAGGAAGGAGCCTACCGCTCGGTGCCACCACTGCCCTGAGCAAGAAGACTCGGCGCTGCATATCCTAGCTGCCTGCGTAGCATGGGATGAGCAGCGTCGTGTCCTGCTCGGGGCGGTGGACTGCCGTGACGGGGAGCTCTCGCTCCCGCACCTAGTGCGAGCTATGTGCGGGAGCGAGAGAGCGTGGGACATGGCGGCTTCCTTCTGCAAGGAGGTAATCTCCCAGAAGGAGGCCGCCGAATGGAGGCGCCGGCCTGGGAAACGCCGTCGCAGAGGACGGCGGGGCCGGCGCTCTCCGGAGGGGGGAATCAATAGCGGGCCCGAGGTGGCATCGGACGAGGAGAGGCCGCTGGCCTACACCGGCCGACGCCTCCCCCGGCCACTTCGGGCCAGGCTCCACCACTCGGGGGGGTGAGCGAGGGGGATACACTCCCCTGAGTGATCGGATAGAAGAGAAAAGGGGAGATGGACAATCCGATTGGCGTCGGGCTCACCTCCTCAATCCCCCCCTCCCTGAATCTTTCAGGAAGAGAGGGGGATAAGGAGGAAGGGTGGATGTCCCTTTCCTCCTAGGAGACACCAGAAAGCCAACCGGCGGGGTTATCCGCCGGGGATCGCGCTCCTTCCACTAATTCCCGGAAAGGGGAAGGGGGGTGCGGTACAAGAAGGCGAGGGGCTCTTAGTTAAGAGCCCTGGGGTCGGGGGGTTGGGGAGGGAATGCGGGAGCAGTTCTCCTAACTCCCCTCCTCACGGTCCGACAGGTAGACATCCCACGGGGATTTTAGTCGGTAAGAGTCCGACATAATCCCCACCCCCCCAAGGGGGCGGGGGTATCCATGATGGATTTCCCCTGCGTGAAAAAAAAAGGGGGGGGGTAAACCCTTTCGCCCACCCCGGGCGTCGGTCATGGCAGGGAGAAGGGAAGCGAGGACCGGTTGGGGCCGTGGCTCGCACCCCTGCCCGCTACCCACCCACTAAGGAAGGGGGAAAGCGGGGTTGAGGAGAGAGGGTGGGTGTCCTCTCTCTCCTAATTAGCACCGAAAGGCCAACCCGGCCGGACAACCGGCTGGGGCACCGCGCCCTCGACTCCCAGTCTGGGAGAGGCGCAGTATTTAGGCGTGGGGCTCCAAAAGAACCCTGGTGCCGGGGTGTCGGGGAGGGAATGCAGGCGTAGTTCCCCTGACTTCCCCCACCACGGTCCGAGTGGTAGGCACCCCGCAGGGGTTTTAGTCGGTAGAAGTCCGACATAACCTCCGCCCTCCCCAAGGGGCGGGGGTATCCATGAGGATTTTCCCTGCGTGACCAAAAAAAGGTCTTTTCGTGGTTATCGATTGTCCGCGTCAAAATGAGTCCGTCAAGAGTGCCACTGTGGATGTGCGGATAGAATTTGAGTGTAAGGAGAATATACCGGGGAATACTACCGCATATTGTCTCATCCTGCATGATCGTGTAACTGAATACAGTCTGCTAATATAGTGCGCAAACTTAACATCAGAAAGTATGTATGAAAAAAGAATAATACATGCAACAAAGTGCTATAAACGACATTTCTCTCCCGAACGTGTCGAAGAATATTTCACCATCGATGTGCCGACTTTTGTGGATCTGCAAGGGTACATGTTGGAAAGAGATTTATTGAAAGAAGCAGTTTATAAAAGAAGCAGTTATACTGAAGAATGGAACTATTCTTTCACACTACATCTTCACGAGTCCGATGTCATGGCATCTGCTTACAAGATCAAACAAATCGAAAGCCTACTGGTTAACGGCTAATCATCATGGATTACAATGATGTTTATTTGGAAAATGCTGTTTATTTGGCACAAAACTCGAAATCTTCGGTGTTAGAAAAAATATTTTTGTGTTGTGATATGTGTTAGTATTACGACTGGTTATTGTTAACAGACGTCCATGCTATAAAAAAATACAACTTCAGACATGTATGTCGACTACATGTGTCGTTAGCGCCATCCATGTGTGAAACCCGGAAACTTAGTTGCGCACCTAGTATATGGCGAGCTTGAAGATGTCACATCTCAACTTGTGTATGTAAAGGGGCATGAGAAGAGGGAATGGTTGTTACACCTTCTGGGTGACAATGTGAGAAGCAATGTAAAACCGTGGACACCGATTACGATGACATGCCTTCTCTGCAAAAATTGAATACTTTTCGATGTAATAATCATATGAAAAATTGTGCCTTACAGAATGTACTAAACATTTTCAATTGGTGGTCTTGGAGAGAATTGTACGACGCTTAATAAAACATTATTTCAAATGTACTGATTTTTCTTCCAACATGCTTATCTCCTTTTACCTCTTAGGATTTTATATGATAACTGTGTTTGATAAAAATACAGTTCTTTATTTGCGGTATGATGAGTATTAGACGTTCGAGAGACGTTCGATAGACGTTCGACAAACGTTCAATAGACGTTCGAGAGAAAGAGAGACGTTCGATATGGCACAGTAAACGAAGGGTCCTGGATTCGAGTCTGGCCTAGTTTCGATTTATTTTTTTCTTTTGACGTGACGTCATCATATACACTGTAAGAACTTTCACTAGACGTCTACTAGCAATAGGCAACGGTGTTCTGGAAGGTTGAAACGTTCGATAATAACCGTGGGACCCAGGTTCGAGCCTACCTACATCCCGGCACGTTTTGCTCTGGACATGTGCTGCGTGACTTCACGACCGCCATCTTACCCGTAAACGGTAACGTCTACTAGCAATAGGCGGCGGTGGTCTTTTAGGAGGTTTGAAGCGTTCGATAGTAACCGCGGGGCCCAGGTTCGAGCCTATCTACATCCCGGCACGTTTTCCTTTGGACATGTGCTGCGTGACGTCAGGGCGCCATCTTACCCGTAAACGTGACGTCTACTAGCAATAGGCGACAGTGATCTAGGAGGTTCGAGCGTTCGATAGCAACCGCGGGGTCCAGGTTCGAATCTAGCTACACCCGGCACGTTTTTTTGGACGTATGTGTGACGTCACGGTCGCCATCTTACCCATAGAATAAAAAAATTCTGGAGGGGAAGAGGGTATCAATAAAGGAGTGCATCAATAGGGGGAGGGGGTATCAATATGAAGATATATTAATAAAGGAAGGGGTATTAATTAAAATATTTCATTAATAAAGTCAGGATTGAAAATATTTCATTAATACAGTCAGGTTTGAAAATATTTCATTAATAAAGTCAGGTTTGAAAATATTTCATTAATAAAGTCAGGTTTGAAAATATTTCATTAATAAAGTCAGGTTTGAAAATATTTCATTAATAAAGTCAGGTTTGAAAATATTTCATTAATAAAGTCAGGTTTGAAAATATTTCATTAATAAAGTCAGGTTTGAAAATATTTTATTAATAAAGTCAGGTTTGAAAATATTTCATTAATAAAGTCAGGTTTGAAAATATTTTATTAATAAAGTCAGGATTTTGAAAATTCATTTTGAAGAGTGAGTTAGAACCCGCTTTGTTTAACTACTCTCTGTCCCCCTCGATAACGTCAAGGGGGGTTTGAGGAGCGGGACTCGGCCTCAACCGGACAACCCTGTTCCTCCTTTCCCATTTCGGACATACAAGGGGTAACGCCCCCCTGTCTGCGGGGAAGATGGTGTCGCCTAAGCGGAGTCCAAGATGCGGCCACCTAAGGCGGGGGGCAACCTGTCCCCCTCGACCTCTTCGCCGACGTGTCCTGCGCCGGCGGCCGCTTTCCCCAGCTCGGCGCGCGGCCTCGCATGCTACACCGGCCATGCGATGATTGGCCGCATGCCCTGGCTCCTCGCACAGCGCGCAGTCAGGCGCTTTTGTACAGTCTTGCGCAGTGTGCCTTCCCGGCTACAACGGAAGTAACGGCTGCCCCGGTCGACGGTCTCGGGGCAGCCAGACCTTACGTGGCCGAACCTCCAACATTTAAAGCACTGGCGTGGCCGACCACCCAGAAATTCGATGCAGGCCGTCGACAATCCTGGTGCCATCTCTCCTTTCCTGGCGGCCGTAATGGCAACCGCCAGAGGGAGCCACACCCATGCAACCCACTTCCCTCTCCTGTCCCACCTCAAGGGGCCTGTTCGGAGCTCGCCTCACGTGCATCCCGCGCCTAGAGGGCCTGATTTCCTCCGCGTAGGCCGACTCGTCGAACCCGATAAGCTGGATATCTCCCCCATTTTTTCGGGCGGGTCACCGCCGCTTCTGGCAGAGAGATTTTGAGTCTCTCTGCCAGATTTTCCGCCCTCTCTCCCCTGAGGCCGGGGTCCTTGATCTGTATGAAGAGATCGCCGTTCGCCAATCTCCTCACATCCACCCCCTTTATCCCATTCTCCCCAAATGGAATCTTCTCTCTGGCCTTACGGAGGGCCTCTATGTATGAGAGGCCGCAACTGCCTCCTTTAGCCGTACTGCTATGGCTGCCGTGGTCGGCAGCCGCGGTAACCTCCTACTAACTTTGTAAGGGGCCGGAGCCGACCGTCACGCAGGCCGCGGGGCCAGGAATCCCGCCTGCGCTGCCGCCCGCGTCGGGCCGATTTGACCCTGCTTCTTCCCCCCCGCAGCCGAAGATAGCGCCTTCGCCCCTCCTCCGGCCTCTTTCTCCCTCTCCTTCCTCTTTCTTCTTCTTCTTCTTCTTTTTGCCGCGGCGGTCCACCCTTTCAGGGACGCCAGGTCCATCACGGCAATTACAATCCCAGCAGGATGGGAGCCGGGTCGGCCCACTATCACGATTGTCCGTGGCGTCAGTGCCGGAGTGGGGATCGCTGTCCCAGCCTCTTCCTTGCGGCGGGCCAACTGCCCCCGCACGCGGATCAACTCCATTTCGGCCGCCGCCAGGGCGGTCCGCAGCCTTTCAGATTTCACCTCTTTCTCTCGGAAGCACGCCTCGGCGCCGAGGACCCTCCCCTCCATACTTAGGGCCCCCTCAATGTTCCGCGCTGCTTTTGCGTGCCTGGCCCGTTTTCGGAAGTGCCAGACACGCTCAACTAATTCTTCCATATACAGACATGCCTCGGTGAGCGTATCTTGTAGCCTTTTCTGTTGCCATCCACCGATGCTTCTGTTTTCCGTTCAATACTTCGCTTCATCGGAGGAAGGTACACCATTCCTCCAGTCGACCTTTCGTCTCTGGGTATTCCTCAGTCTCCTCCTCAGAGGGCCTCTTGGAAGGCTCCTCCACCTCCGACAGCCATCTTCTAACTGTCACGCGTGATTAAGTGTACGAGGGGGCTCTAGATGAGACTCTAGAGCCCCCTTCTCCTTCCTCTTCCTCTTCCCTCTCGATGTTTTGGTAGTGTCAGACATTTTGGGTTTTAAACCCACCACCCCCCACGGCTCCGCCGGCCAGGCATGCCCGCCTCCCCCGAAAGAGAGGTCCCCGAGTTCCCCCGGAGAACCGGCATATGTCTCTAGCTGGAGGATGGGGATCTCCGGTACTGGACTCCAGCCCCCTACACACCCCGACCCCCATTATTGGGGGCCGGATCGCTTTCGGGGGTGCCGGGCCTCCGACTACCCGAGCACCGTGTGGGGCGCCGTCACGCGGGGGGCCCCGTGGACGAAGAGATACCAAGGGTGCGGCAACCCACCCAAGGTCCTTACACCACGGCAGCCAACACTACTCCACCCGGGGGGACGACTTTAAAATGTAGTCGCCACCCCCCAGGCACTACTCCCGGGGTGCTCTTGGCCAGTGATTCTCTCCATCTGGGCCTCCCTCCGGTTGGACCGGAGGTACTACCCAGATGGATCAACGGATCACCGATGCCCTTCACGGCAAGGTGGCATCCCGGGTGGGGGGGGCGTAGTCCCCCTTAGCATACTGAGATGATTTTCTATGTTTACAGTCATAATAGATTTTATTATAATTTCTTATCAAGTCAGACGCCTCTTGTGCATTGTTTCTAATTACACTTCTTTCTTTTTCCAGGTCCTTATCTACCTCTACTAGCGCTTGGGTGAATCGTGCGAATTCGAAGTCGCGATAATTTCGTTGTTCGAAGACGAACATTAACCGGGATGGTGAAGCCTTCATCGATTTGTAGTAGGTGTTATTAATGATATATTGCATATTTCCTAACTGTTTTTGCCATTCGCACGCGGATTCCAACAATTTCGTGAAGGAACTTCTCTTAAATTGGTTCATTCTCTCGGTAAGTCCGTTTGACTATAATGACGCGACTGCTATTCTGCGGTGTTTAGTGGAAAGTATGCCTCGGAGATACCAGGCAATTATCAATGTCAGTGGTAACTGAACTCATTATTAATGGTATAGTATTTTTCTTCTAATGGAGCACAACAAATCCATGTACTTAAAATTCATTAAAAATAAATTTTACTACACATGAACCCGTACACGCTCTTACTTTATAGACTGTATACAGGGTGTCCCATTTTAAGTGTCCACCCCAAATATCTCTCTTATTTCTGATTTTAGAGAAAAATGGTTCAGACATGTTTTGTATGGTTCCAAGGGGGCCATAAGATGGTACCATTGATTTGACTTCGAAGAGTCATTTGAAGGTCACGTGAAGGTTACCTCAATTTTTTTAGGCGGCACCTCCTAATTTTTATTACATATTCTTGTAGCTGGCCTCGAGAGCTTCCCAAAACACTGTAATCAAATGTTTTTTGGTGAAATACTTCTTGAGTTATAAAACTCCAAATTTACAAAATTTTGATAAAAATATAAAATATTTTGTAAAACATTCACTTTCCGATAGTCTTATCTTACATGATCCAATCAGTCAAGGCAAAATCCGAACATGATCCAACCAGTCAAGGCAAGATCCGAGCATGATCCAGCCAGTCAAGACGAGATCCTGTATTGCCTGATAATCAATGAACTGTAACAATTGTGAAAATGCAATTGCCAATTCTTTTAATGAAACAAATATCAAGAGGCTTGTTTCAAATTTCTTACTTGGGCAACTGTCGGTATTTTGGCGAAGTCTCATGTCAGACAGACGCATATTATTATCCGTTGACTTTTTTTTGATAAGACAGGAATCTTTGGTTTTTTGGCGCTTCTTTTCTTTATAATTATGGCTGCTTATCCACCAAATGAAATTGTGGATATGATTCGCATTTTGGGTGAGGCCAGGAATAATTACTCGGCAGCAAAAAGGCTTTATGCTGAAAGATTTCCAGACAGACGCCATCCTGATAGGAAAATTATAAAAAGACTCTGCGACATAGCTGAACAGAGTTTTCTTAGAAGAAACCGGCGAAAATCGGACCCTGATGAAGTCACATCATTGACTGTTATAGGTGTCGTTGCTTTGAATCCTCAAATCTCTACGAGACAAATTGAGAGGCAATACAGTATATCTAAATCAACAGCCAATCGTGTGCTCAAGCTCAACAAGTTTCACCCATATTCATCTAACTCAGCAATTGGAAGAGAGGGACTACCAACGCCGTGTACGTTTTTGTAACTGGGTTCAAGATCAAATCTAACAAAATCCCCGGTTCATTGCTGATACGCTTTTTTCTGATGAAGCCACGTTTTGTAATAGAGGAGGCGTTAATAGACATAACTGCCATTATTATTCAGATGCTAATCCACATTGGCAGAGAAGCCAAGAGTTCCAACAGCAGTGGTCCATTAACGTTTGGGTAGACATCCTGGGAGATGTTATTGTTGGTCCATATTTTTTTGAAGAAAATCTCGATGCAGCAATCTATCTAAGATTTCTTCAAGATGACCTGCCCAACCTCTTGAGATATGTCGACAATGATTTACTCAGACGAATGTGGTTCCAACAAGATGGAGTACCGGCTCATAGATCTCGAGTTGTTACACAATATTTAAACAATAGATTCCTGAATAGGTAGATTGGTATGGACAGCCGAGTTCAAGAATGGCCACCTAGATCACCCGACTTGACACTCCTAGATTTTTATTTTTGGGGCTACATTAGAGATATAGTTTATTCGCAAAAGCCTGCAACCGTTGAAAATATGAAAAATCGGATCAGACAGGCTTGCAGAAATATTAATGTAGGTGTTCTTGAAAAAGTTAGGGACGACTTTCACCATAGACTAGAGCTATGCATACAAGTAAATGGCCAAGTCTTTGAACACTTTAAGTAATTGTACACAAAAGAAGATCTTGCCTTGACTGGTTGGGTCATGCTCGGATCTTGCTTTGACTGATTGGACCATGTAAGATAACACTATCGGAAAGTGAATGTTTTACGAAATATTTTATATTTTCATCAAAATTTTGTAAACTTGGAGCTTTATAACTCGAAAAGTACTTCACCAAAAGACATTTGATTATAGTGTTTTGGGAAGCTCTCTAGGTCAGCTACAAGAATATGTAATGAAAAATAGGGAGTACTATCTAAAAAATTGAGGTTCACGTGACCTTCAAATGAGTCTTGAAGGTCACGTGAAGGTCAAATCAATGGTACCATCTTATGGCCCCGTTGAAACCATTTTTTTGCTGACCCTGGAGAAACCCCTTATGGGTACCCACGGGCCCTGGGGGGACCCGTGGGTTATGTCGGACTCGCACTGACTAAAACTCCAGGGGGTGCCTTCTTCAGGGGCAGCGATGGCGGCCGGGAGTACTGCTTATTTTACTTCTTTTCCTAAGCCGCCGCCCCTCTTGGCCCCACAGTTAAGTGGGACCCTTGCCCGCCTTGGGCCCCGCGCCACAGGGCTTATAGGGGGCTGTGGTGAGGGGAGCCTCGCGGCTAGACACGCGCATAAAATGCACGTGCCGCCTAATGCGATTACTACCACTGTACCACACCCCCACCCCGGTGACTAAGTAGGGGGAGCGAGTAGAGGACCCTAAGGCCATACTCGCTTAACCGCCGTACCTGGGTCAGGGAGCGCCGCCCTATCGGAGGACGCGCGGGGTTACCGGGGTCGGGCACATGTCTCCATCCCCTGTACCTCAGGGAAGAGACGCCTGATCTCTAGCGGGCCACACTGCAGGCCGGGAAGGGAGGGAGGGACACCCGCCCCCTCCCTTAACCCCACCTCTGATGTTCGAAGTGGGGTTCGGAGCCGTGGCCTGGACCCCCACTCAGGCCACAGCTCCCCTTCCCCCTCTCAAACTTGAGAAGGGGAGGGGACCCTGTCTCCGGTCAGCTGACCGGACCAGGAGGGAACCTCTTTCCCCGCGCAGCGCGCCCCGGTCCCGTTGCAGCAACGGGGAAAGGACCCCTTCGACATGAGGAGGCCCAGACTCCACACCCGGCTATCCGGGACCGCCGGCGGACCCCCGCGTCGACTCGACTTCCCCGTCGTCAATTCGACGACGGGCTCCCTCCCCTCCAGCAGGCGAGAAACCTCGCTTGCCTTCGCTGTCGCCATCGTTGCGACAGCGGAACCTTTCGATCCCCCGTTGGGAGGGCGGCCGCGACGACGCTTCCCGCGTCTGTTGCCGCCCCCACTCCGGGGTAGGGACGCAAGTCCACAGGACGGCCCCGCCATCCTGCGGCCCGCATCCCTCCCCTCCTCGCGACACACAGCGCACTCGGGCCGCGCTACGCACGACCGCGCCGTGTGCCCGCCCCGGCCACACCTGTAGCATAGGCCGCTGCGATCCACAGCGGCCGTGCACCTTACGCGGATGTGACCGGTGCCCCAGCATCGGAAGCACTGGGGTGGCCGAGCCTCAAGCAAGGTAACGCTTACAGCTGACCACCCCAGTGCGAAGCCTCCGACCTTGGCGGCTGCCACTGCAGCCGTCAGAGGCAACCTGGCCCATGCCGATCCTCTCTCTCTTGCCTCCCACCTGAGGGGACCGAGGGTGATGTCCTCCGGCCCGCAGTTAGCACTGCGGGCCAGAGACTCCTTTACCTCCTCGGGGGTTGCCGCCTCATGTACTCCTCCGAGACGGACCTCCCCCCTAAGCACGGGGCGGTTTACCCCCGCCTCCGGCAGCACCTGCCTTAGGCGTTCCGCCAGGCGGTCCGCTTTTTCTCCACTGGGCCTGGATCTTTAACCCTGACGAGTAAGTCCCCAGCCATGGTTCTTCCCAGCTCTGCCCTAGGGATCCCAAGATCCTCCAAGGGAATTTTTTCCATTGCCCGCCTCAGGGTCTCCGCATAGGAAGACCCTGAGGCTGGGCGAATTATGACCGCGGCTGTCTGTGGTAGCCGCGGCCACTTCTCCTTCCCTGTTGGAACGCGGGGCCCTGAAGGCCTCAGCACGGATACCCGCGCTGTTGCTGGGGCCTCCCGTCCTTCTACCTCTACCACTTTCGGACCTATAGTAGGAGGAGCCGGGATCTGGGTCACGGAAACCCGCTTCCCCCTTGGTCTCCTCCCCCATCCTCTCCACCTCCTTTTCTCTTCTTCCCCTTTGACACGGTAGTCCATGCCGCTTCCCCCTTATCCTTAACAAGTGCCTCAGCAGGTGGGGGAGATGGTGCCCTCCTCCGGGAGGGACCATCACATGACGGAACCCCCGCCCGGAAGAAGGCCCGCTGAGTCATCCGTCTGCATCCCTCTGTCTCTTGTCTTCCTGCCCTCTCTCTCAATCTCCATTGGGATAAGTGGGGAGACCCCAGACACCTCTGTCTAGGTCGATGCCTCCCCAACCTCCCCCAGCTCTCTCTCTTCCTGTAGTATCCTCAGTAGGGCCTCCAGCCGGGATAGGTTCTGCTGGAGGACCTGCACTTTCTCGTCCGTCCCTTCCCTTTCCTTCTGGAGGAGCTCCTTCCACTGAGCCCTTTCCTTTTCAAAATCCGCCTCTCTTCTACCCTTTTTCCCTTTCAAGGTTTTGTGCTGTGCGGCCACCTGCTCCATTATCACGCATAGCTCCTTTCGACATATCTCGCTGACAAGTAGCCTCTTCTCCACTTTCTCCACCCTGTCCTCCAGTGCTGCGGCTGCCGCCACCAGCTCCTGCACGTACCGAAGGGTGGAGTCAAAAACCTCCCGAAGCCTACCTTTCTGGAGGTTGCCGAGACTTCGGTTCGCCCCCCACTTCTCTATTTGTACTCGCAAGTACTCCTTCCACTCCCCCCATCTCTTAACAGAGTAGGGGGATATTCCACCTCCTCCTTTCTTCCCCCCGACGACCCCCAACTCATCCTGGTCCCCCGACAAGGTGAGTGAGCCACCATCGTCGGAATCTTTTGCTTCCTCCTCCGACCCCCAGGGATCCAGCATCCATGTATGCGCCTCAATCTCCGCGTCAAGAGACTGCAGAGACCGCATCCTCTTCTCCAACGGAACGTCCACCACTTCCTCGTACGGCACACCCTTAGGCCTGTTCTCGGGTGCCACGAACCTCAGTAATTCTGAGGCGGGCGTCCCGAAGAACCTTCCCTTCCAGGAACCATCCGACTGGCTCTCTCTCCTCCGTTCCGGAGGACCTCCCCCCCTTCCTCCTCTTGTGTTTAAAATCAGCCATTTTGAGTTTAAACCCACCACTCCTGGCGGATCGACCGGCCGGGCATGCCCGCACCACGGAAGAACTCCGTGGTGTTTCCGAGTTCCCCCGGGGAACCGGTCTATGTCTCTGACTCGGGGAGAGGCATCCCGGGCACTGGACTCAGGCCCCCTACACCCGCCCCACCCCCCATTGCTGGGAGGTGACCCGGTTTCGGGGGTCCCTGGCCTCCGACTACCAGGGCACTGCCAAGAGCGCTGCCACGCGGGGGGGCCCGTGGAAGGAGTAAGGTCACCGCCGTTGCGACCCGACGGGACCCCTCCTCCACGGCAGCCAGCAATACTCCACCGCCCGAGGGATGGGTTTAGGGATGACGTGATCCCCATCCCCCGGGCTCACCCCGGGGGGCCCAGGTCCCGACCTCGGAATACGTCCGAGCGGCCCGGAGCCCCCCCGCCACCCAGGGTACCGTGAGGGTCCCAAACCTCACGGTGTGCAGACCCGGGTGTGGCCCGTCCCTCAGGGCTACCGGAGCACCGGTGTGCAATGCCCTGAGGGACGGTTTCTCCTACAGGGTGAAGTCCTCTCCCTCCGACTGCCGAAGCACCGGCGTGCAATGTCGGAGGGACGGTGTCTCCACCCTACTTCCTAAAAATGGTCGAGGATGACCGACTGGTCATCCCGCCGTAACTACCCTGGGATGCTCTTAGCGGGCGTTCCTCCCCACGGGGCCCTCCCTTCGGTTGGACTGAAGGTGCTGCCCCAGTGGATCACGGGAACGCCCGAGCCCCTCCACCACGACAAAGTGGCATCCCGCGGGGGAGAAAGGTGTGTGGGGGACCCAACGGGCCCCCCGAAACCCCCTCTCGGTGAGGAACAGAGGGGGAAACTACCGCACCCGCCCCCGGGGGCGGGTCCCCCCTCAGGGCTCCCTCCTCCTCCGCAACAGAAGCGCCCCGATCGCCCACCCAAAGCTCCTCCCTCCCGCGTGTTCCGGAGAGGAGCCCCCCCAGCCGAGGGCTCTCCGCCCTCGACCGGGGAGCGCTTCCCAGGGGAACTCCTCCACCGGGAAGAGCTCATCCCACCTCTGCGAGGCAGAAAACTCGTTCCCACCCGCTCGCGTACAGGGAGCCGTCCCCCCTCGGTGGGGAGGGTCCCCCCCTCGGTGGGAACTAACACCCCCGAGGGGAGGGAAGTGCGCCCCCTCCTCCTGCCACGGAGGTGAGGCGGATTCCTCCGCCTCACGCCTCCTTTTCTTGGCGCTTTTTGGACCGGCAAAGGCCGAGGATGGGCCCATCCGACCCACACTCGGCCTCAGCCAGTCCAAGAGCGCCTCCCTTCGGGCGGTAACCAATTCGGGCGGCGTGCCCGCCTGGCACGCGCCGCCTGGCCCGTCGCATGATGACGACGGGGGGGTGCCGGGACCATACGCCCCCTCCCGCCGTGCCCCGGCTCCGAGTACCGGGGCGTTTTTCTCCTTAGACATCATTACTCCATAGAAGCAGGGGTTTTACGTGCCCCTGCAACACGGGTGTGATTTCGGGGTTTTCCTTCCCCTAGACCGGTTGCCTGCCAAGGCTAACGAGCCCGCTCTGCCCGCACTGTGGGATCCTTTGGGCCCCACGAATGAGACCCTCCAGACCCTGGATAAAACCTGGAGGCAGCTGCCCAGGAGTATTATGGACGCTCTTAGTCTGGCCCCTCTGTACAGACCTCTCCGGCATGGTAGAACCTACCAGGGGCCGAAGCTCCCGCCGGCACATCATCGGGGCATGCAAGCCCCGCCACCACGTCAAGGTGGCGCCCACGGGGGGGCCCCTTGAAACCATACAAAACGTGTCTGAACCATTTTTCTCTAAAATAAAAAATAAGAGAGATATTTGGAATGGACACTTAAAATGGGACACCCTGTATAAAAATTGTATACGTGCGCTGGATTTAGTGGGAATCGTCGTGTAGGTCGACGCGTGGAGCGGGCGTCGACGGGTTACAATTTTTTGGGTCCCCGATCTGGAGGTTCGGCCATTTACACCCGTATGAGTTAATGAATAGCCTTCTAACTGGAATATATTGTTGTAGTCAGCGCAAATTCGTTCGGTCGCTTTTCGCTCTTCGCTAATTAAATGTTCTACACATAATAATACTTTTACGCGGTCGGCGCGTGATTCAGGTATCGTGTTGCAATGACTTGTTCGCGTCGCGTACACCTCCACGGCGTTATCTAGGGCTTCTAGTGTTACATGCGGTATGCCCATTTCGATTTCTTCCTCTCTAGTATTTAATATGATTTTACAATTGCTGTTGGTAGGTTTTATTAAACAGTTGCCTATGAATATTCCTGGGTGTATTTCCTTGAAATATACCAACCCAGTTTTATTCTTATCTACCATCACGGGGACTATGGTCGCGCTGCACGGTTTTAGTCGGAGGACCGAATAGGGATACAATTTCAGGTATGTACCCATTATCGTTAGCTGTCTTTCCTTATAGTCACAGGTGGCCTCCGTTACTTGTAGGAAATCAATTCCTAGTATTCCCTCGTAATCGATAGGGAAGTGCACACAACATAACTATGCACACAACATAACTGTGCACACAACATAACGTTGCGCACAACATAAATAATGTGCTTGATAGCTGCTTGTCATATTTGGACTGTTGCGCGGAATCTTCCGAGAGTGTATATTGTATGTCCGGTTATACCGGTTAACTCTATTTGTTCTTCATCGATTAGGGTTTCACCGTTGAGATTTCGTAATTTAATAAAGCTTATCGCGTATCCAGTATCCAGCAGGAACGGTGTTTCTTCTCTTTTAAATTGTTTCACAGTTAGATAGATTAGTTCTAATCCCGTTCTTTTCTTATTATTATTTCGAGGTTGCAATTGATTGATTGGATACGCGCGGGCGGGTTTATGTCATCTGCGCTTTTCGTCGCGATCGCTATCTTCGTCACTTTGCGTACTTCTCGCGAGTATGTTTTTCTCTTCGCTGAAATGCACCGTTCGTAGGTTCGGATTTCGTGTTTTAGGTGTGCCTGCGGCGTGTGCGGGCGTCGTCTTTCCGTGGAGGTTTATGCACTCCTCGCGTGTATGTCCTGACTTGTCGTAGAACGTACATTGTTTAATAATATTGTTTACGCGCGCGATTCTCTCAGGTTTAGGCAATGAAAATTGAGTTCCGCATCGGCTGTTACGGCACTCTCGCCCGGTGTGCCTCAGCTTTCCGCACTTTAGGCATTTTAATGCTGGTGGTCTCGCGCGGGCATACTCATCGCGTTCCTTTGAGATCGCGTGGTTTCGTTGGGGCGGCTATTGATACTTCCTACTCCTTTCACCCGTTCCTCTTCTACGGCTTCAGTTATCGCGTCTGCTAATGTCGTGGGGGCGCGAAGGCGTACTATCGTTTGTAATTTCTCGTTCAACCCTAATTGATAGTTGACGAGCGCTTATTATTTAATGTATCGATGTATAGGGCTCTTTTCGTGCTCAGAATACTCGTTGCCTTCGGTGGTCACCGTGAATAGTTCGGCCGCCAAGTTTTCTACTCGTTTACCGAAGACACGTGCTTCTTCCCCCGATTGCTGTCGTGCATAGTTAAATTCGCGATGTAACCGTGTACTGGATTTTGTCCTTGCGTAACGCGCTTCTAACGTGTTTTTTAATGATGCGTATTTGCGCAGATTTCGATTTTTTATCTCGACTAACGCGATTCCTTTTAATTTTGTGCAGATTATTGTCCTTATTAATGCAGTTTCATCTGCGGAGTGCATTATTTCAAATGCGTAATCACACGCAGTTAGGAATTCCATCAATTTTCCTTCGTTCGATCCGTCGAAGAGTGGAATGTGGTCTTTTGCTTCGCGCAGCCTAGCGTGATTCTTTGTGTTCCGGCCGACGTTTTCTATCTATTGGTGTGGCCTGTTGTATGAATCTCGCTTGTATGTCTCTACTGACGCGGCGTCGGTGAGAGCTATGCCGACGTTTTCTCGCGCGAGTATTTGCGCTGTCGTGGCGGACGTATTTTTTAAATCCTCTGTTCCTTCTATTATTATTTCGAGTAAAGCAAATAGTCGATCTGCGTCTACCCCTAAACTGTTAGTCTTACCCCTAGTCTGTTAGTGGTCTGTCTGGATTCGTCCGAGTATTTTCAAATTGCGGCACTGAATTTTTGTGGGGTTGTTGCGTCTCGACGGCTAGTGTCGTTATTAATGTTCTACGGATATTGACTATTTCTCTATCGATCGCGTGACTCATTTCATGGTTTTCCGCGGTTTCCGCGTACGTATTTGGTACCGGTGAAACAGGTATTTCGTTCTCACTGAATATTTCGTTTGGATCAAAGATATTGCTATCGTAGGATGATAACGAAAAATTTCCTCTGAGAGAGAGATTACTGGGCGTTCGACTGATTATTAACCTCGTACTTTTAGATTGTATTACGGATGCTTCTGCTTGTTCGCACGCGTTGGTCGCTATGAGGGAAATATCGGTCGCACTTTCTGCTTGATCAAATCGGATTGCTCCGTGTAGTTGATCGGGTAAGTCGATTTCTTCCTCAGAAGAGTAATTCTTTAGATTTTTCCGAATACGCTCTACGATATCTTGTACGGTTGACTCAGCTAGGTGCAATATTTTTACTATAGGAATCTGCGTGAGTCGCCTTATAGATTTTAATGCCCACTATGCAACCACGATTTGTTCTTTAAGTGTGCGTATGACTCGAGACGACCCTCTGACATTCGCGATAATTTCTTGATACAATGATCGTAATTCGTTGTCAACTTACATTAGCGCATACTGCATGTTGCTGTGCTGCGAACGGCTTAAACTGGCTGGCGTCTGGACGGTAATACTGTTGTGGTAGGTCGGTACCTCGGTGTCGCAATTTTGCTGTCGTTCTCGGGTCCGATATCGCTAACTCCGTTGCTCAGCTGGTTGTTGCCCCTGGTCGATTCTCCAGTAATTGATGTTCGCGTTGACAGCTTGGCCTTTTTTCTCCTTGGTGAGCTTTTCCAGGGACGGTACTGCTTGGTGCCTCTCTATGGGTCGGCAGTTTCCGTCGGTCTCGGCTCCACTTTGGCGGTCGTCGTAGTACGAATTTCTGTCAGCTGTCATGGCTGACTGCTGCACTCGTCGGTGACGCTCCTTCAATGTGTTTCAAGCCTCTTATTCAGTTACTCTCCTCCTTGACTTTACCATTGGTTTCCGTGCAATCTTTTTCATGAATAATTCTCGTTTCTTGTTTCAGATGCAGGCTTACTGATAATCTTTTAAAACAATCCCACCGCTGCCACCAAATTGTTGCGGGATCGGTTAACGAGGCAATGGTGGCGGAGGAAGTTTTAATAAAAACGTAGTTTTATTTTAAGAAAGGAGTCTTATTGACTTGACACTCTTGTTAGCCCGTTACAAATGTAGTCTTAGAGATAGATACGTCTGGTTCGGTCGGCTGGTGGACTGGCTCTGTCTTCCTTCGGCGACGGCAGTCGATTTATAGACGCGTCGCTGAAGGAATCTTGCAAATGTTGCGGAAACATCGCGCCACTTGCGACCTTTGTCCATGCAGATAGTGCATTATTTGCCTACTGCCTTTTTGGGACATTTTGGACTTTCCGCTGTGTGACGTGATGCTTGCAACACGTGTGGCGCAGGCGGAAGTGCTTCGCATGGCACTTTCTCCCATATAATTAATATATATTAATTATGGGTAGTTCGTCATGCTCACTCAGGGCATGACAAGACTCATGCCAGAAACCAATAGTTACTTTTTTCATATCTCTACTGCTTTAAGTATGGGCTTTAATGGGTAATTGCATATACTAACGCATTACAATCAGTTACAATTGTAAACGGTAACCCATATAGGTATATATGAAAACTTTCCACCGTGCGGACTAGTGAGAATCTCGAGCTCAAAGCTATAGTATTTTCTTTCTGAGTCATTCGTGGCTTTGCTATAATACGCAATTGGCGCCTATGAATTATCTTGTTGTTTTTGCAATAGTATGGGTCCCAGACCTACACCACTCATGTTCGTGTGTTACTCTGTCTCGGCTGCAAAATCGTACAGACACAATATCGGGAATGCAGTAAGTTCCTTCTCCAATAATTCAAACGATTTGATACACTCATTATCGAAATTAAAGTTAACATTTTGTCTCAGCAGATTTTGTAGTGGTTGCTTTCATCGCAAAATCTCGGATAAATCTCTGGAAGTAGTTCGCCAGTCCTAAGGATATTGGACTTGCGACATATTAGACGGTTGCTTGAAACTTCCGTGTGTCTGGAACTTAAAGTAATACCCAAACCTGCCACGATATACCCTAGAAATTCGATTTTTTACGCAAAAATTGACATGTCTTATAATTTAACTCAAATCGATATTTTTCAGAGTTACTACTACTTTGGCAAGAATTTTTAGATTTTGGTCAACCGATTCCGCTGCTATTAGGACGTCATCTATGTAGACAATAATTTTATTGTCACATATGAGTGGATTGAGAATCTGCAGTATCCGCTTTAGAAACTCAGCCGGCGTTTCCCTATAACCGAGAGGTAAATATTTGTATTCATACTGGCCATCGGAAATTGCGAAAGAGAAATACTTCGTGTGGTCTTTATGTACTTAATTTGGTGAAAGCTATCTTTAAGGTCCAACAATGTAAAGACAGTTAGATAATCGCGTTAGGCAATCCTCGATTATTGGAAACTGATATTTTCTTAATACTATTCAATGGTCGTAGGTCCACGCATAAACGAAGCTTCTCATTTTTTTTTGTACAGGAACGACCCTGGCACAATAGGGCGAAATACACGGTTGGATTATTTTTCGTTCTAGCATATCATCTACTATTTCTCGGTACTATTTATCTGTACGTGCTCAGAATAAGCGAATCGTCGTGGCGCGAAAGCGTAAATAGAGGAGTCCTTGAGGTTGACGGTAACTGTATATTCGTCTTCGACCGGCTTTATCTCACGGCTATTTGTCGACAATAACAAATCTTTGAGTTTTTCCTTATGTTCTAGGTTGAAGTCTATATCGGTTTTCTCGAGTGTATCTTCGAGGGATTTCTCTGCGGTTTTTTCGTTGACACGCTGGAACGCTGAAAAGATATAGAAAATTTATATGTCTGAATCTCGGAAAAATTGATGAACTACGGATAAACTACGGATAAGAAACAGCGTTATGGCACTCACCTCTCGCACATTTTCTTGCTCGGTGGAGCCTCGTCCTCATGTTGAGCAGGCATGTAATAATTTGCTTGTTTAGCGTTCATTTCAGCACCGGCAGCATACATTTTTACTATGTAGACACACCCAAACTTTATTATGTAGACACACAACCGATGAATCTCGTGTTCACAGAGCGACTAAAAGACAGAAGTTTTTTTCCGAAGCCTAATATTATAGCTACTATAGGACATCCCCTCCTCTTACTCTTCGGAGTAGCGCATGCGCAGATACATTCTTCAAACCGAGAAACGAGATGTGGCTATCTTAGTTTTAGACCCCACCCCATTTGACTTAGGCGTGTCCAAACCTGTTCTAATCTATCCAAACCTTTTCTAATGGAAAGAATATAAGGTAAAGCATTCTAGAGTGCAGAGTGCTATTCTCAGCAGTTCATGAAGACATGGAAGACTTCGCTCAAACCGAACGAGAATTGTTGGCGCAATCCACTCGTTTGAATTCGCGATGGGCATACGACGCGTGGGTGCAAAAGTGTGACAAGTGTATCAGATGTTTGGAGGAACAAAGTCAAGCAAAACGACTGCGATTGTTGATTGGCGCCGCGCAATCAGTGGTGGCTCGTATTGCACGATTCGAGGGACTGAAAATTTCTGTGCAACAACGCTTCATATATGTGGGTGCTGGACACGCATCAGGAAATGCAGAATTGGAAAGAAATTGATACGGCGTTCGAAAGCCGCACATCAACCGGCGCAGTTATTAACGTGAACCATATCGAACCTCTTCGATTTCTCCAAGATGCGAAGAGTATGGTGTTCGAGCACGTGCGAAGTGCTATGGAAAGACACAATAATCTTAAGGTGAACACTATGTTCAATGGCGAGTTTATCGCGGGTGACAATCACGCGTTCAAAAGCATTAACACGAGAAACAGTGAACTCTTTTCTGCTTTGGATTTGGAAAAATGGTACGAGCAACGCGTCATCGAGCCTACCTTGGCATCTTTGGAGGAATTTCAAGAACGTGATAGTGGGTGGGCATTGCTGCGCATACTTGATCTCACAGTCAATGTGAACAAATACAATCCACTGCATGCAGGGTGCAACATTGAGTTACCGCGCGAAATAAAATTAAAGAAAGCAGTGATAAACGTACGAACTAAAGACAACGCATGTTTTGCATGGTCTGTAGTCGCGGCATTATATCCAGCTGAAAGACATGGAGACCGAAAATCTTCATACCCACCATTACACCAAAATATTCAATCTTCAGGATATTGAATTTCCATGACGATTAAACAAATCACCAAGTTTGAACAGCTAAACAACATATTCATCAACGTATATACCATTCAAGATAAAAAGAAGCAGAAAGAAGCATGTACGATCGTTCCAATACGTCTCGCCAGTAAGAAGGAAAAGCATGTAAATTTGTTATACAGGGTGAAGAAAAAACTCCGGGCCCCTTGAAAATTTCGAAAAATATACACTTTATAAAAAAATGTTTCAGACAAAAGTTGTAGCGTTGAAAAGATCTATTTATCGATTTTAACAATTTGACCTTGGATGGCGTCATCAAGGTCAGGACAAGGTCACCTCGGATTTTTTAAATAGAACCCCCAATTTTTTATTGCATATTCTTATAGTCCTTCTTCAGATCTTTTCAAAGCACTATAGTTTTATCCAATTTGAATAAGCTGTTCCGAAGTTATCGAGTTTTTTAAAGTAAGATATCTAGCCAACTAAGGCAAGATCGGAAGATAATCCGGCCAACTAAGGCAAGGTCGTAGGATGATCCGGCCAACAAAGGCAAAATCGGAGGATGATCCGGCCAACTAAGGCAAGGTTGGAGTGATCGAACCAACGAAGACAAGATCGGAGGATGATCCAGCCAACTCATAAAATTAATTGCGCGACTAACTTCCAGGCGTTGGCTTCTATTGGCTTGTCTTAATTTCGTTGATTGATTTATTTCAGTTATTTATTTATTTGAACTATTCTGCTGTTCGATGTTTATTTCTTCCATTTACTTTATAATTTGCCTTTTGCTTTAGTTGGCCGGACAACTCCCGACCTTGCCTTAGTTGGCTGGATCATCCTCCGATCTTGCCTTAGTTGGCTAGATATCTTACTTTAAAAAACTCGATAACTTCGGAACAGCTTATTCAAATTGGATAAAACCATAGTGATTTGAAAAGGTCTGAAGAAGGGCTATAAGAATATGTAATAAAAGATTGGGGGTTCCATTTAAAAAATCCGAGGTGATCTTGTTCTGACCTTGATGACGCCACCCAAGGTCAAATTGTTAAAATCGGTAAATAGATCTTTTTCAACGCTATAACTTTTGTCTGAAACATTTTTTTATAAAGTGTATATTTTTCGAAATTTTCAGGGGTCCCGAGATATTTTCTTCACCCTGTACGTGCAAGATCCACGAGAGTACAAGATGGGACATTTCGTGTGGATCAAGAATTTGTCACGTCTTGTGGACACGCAACTAAGTAAGAAAAAATGGAAGAAATATATATGCGATCGGTAAGGAGATATTCACCATAAATACAATATAACAAATATCAGGTGTAATAAAAAGAAATCCATTATTTTTCCAATAGATGGCTTTAGTTATCTGTATCTCGCGTTGTATAAGTCCGATCGGGTTCCACTAGATGGCGTTAGAAAGATGAGATTTCGTACTAAAAAAACTTTTGTGACAGTTTTGTGATTAGTTGACTCAGTTTTGTTTGAGCGCGCGTCAAAGATGGACACTAGCAAAGAGAAAATACGCTATATTTTATACTTTTTCTTCGATAAAGGCGAAAACGCAAGCCAGGCGGCTGAAAATGTGAATAGTGTTTATGGTCCTGATACTGTAACAGCCAATCACGCGCGATTTTGGTTTCGTCGATTCCGTTCCGGTAATTTCGATGTCAAAGATGCACCACGCACTAGAAGGCCAATTGTCGAAAATATCGATAAAATCATGGACATTGTCGAGTCCGACCGTCATGTAAGCACTGTTTCGATTGCCCAAGAGCTAAAGATTGCACAAAAAACCGTTTGGAACTATTTGAATAAGGCTGGATACAAAACGAAGCTCGATGTATGGGTGCCACACGAGTTAACGAAAAAAAACCTCATGGACCGAATTTCCATCTGCGAATCGCTGCTGAATCGCAACAATATCGACCCATTTCTGAAGCGGTCACTGGTGATGAAAAGTGGATCACTTACGACAACGTCAAGCGAAAACGGTCGTGGTCGAATCGCGGTGAGCCGGCGGAAACGGTGGCCAAGCCAGGATTGACGGCCAGGAAGGTTTTGCTGTGTGTTTGATGGGATTGGCAGGGAATTATCTACTATGAGCTGCTCCCCTACGGCAAAACTCTTAACTCGGAACAGTTCTGTCAACAATTGGACCGTCTAAAGGAAGCAATCGCCCAGAAGCGGCCAGCTTTGGCCAATAGGAGAGGAATTGTGTTCCATCAGGACAACGCCAGGCCACACACATCGATAGTGGCTTGCCAGAAGCTCCGGGAGCTTGGTTGAGAGGTTCTTATGCATCCACCTTATAGTCCGGACCTGGCACCAAGTGATTACCATTTGTTCCTGTCCATGGCGAACAATTTTTCTGGTGAAAAATTCGCTTCAAGAGAGGCTTGTGAAAATCGACTGTCTCAATTTTTTGCCAATAGGGATGAGGGCTTCTATGAGAGAGGCATAATGAAATTACCTTCAAAATGGCAACAAGTTATCGAACAAAGCGGCTCATATTTGTCCTAAATCGGATCATTCTAACTATGGTAATGGTATGGTAATGGTATGGTAATGGTATGGTTAAAGCTTTCAATTTCATGCAAAAATAATGGATTTCTTTTTACTACACCTGATATGATATAAAAGAAAAACTCGTAATATCCATTTCTTTTTCGTTCAGTTGCTTGCGTTATTTTTATTCTAACGAAAAACTGGAGAATCATATCATAGATTGCACCAAGTTGAATGACTGTGCAGTCATCCTGCCAACAGAGGCCAACAAGTGGCTCAGTTTTACCAATTACAGCAGAAGGGAACGAATTCCATTCGTGGTATATGCTGACTTGGAATGCATTCTAGAGAAGACGCTAAACGAAGAAAAAAATCGTATGTGTATCAGCATCATAAAGTACATAGTATAACTTATTACGTACGATATTCCTACGATGAATCATTATCCGCGTATCAGTGTCGTCGCGATCCGAATTGCATTTCATGGTTCGTCGAGGAACTTAAACAATTGGCGCATCGTATAAAAATTATTCTGCGTAATAATGTCCCTATGGAAATTTTATCACAAGAACAGTATGCAGCATTTTATAATGCAACGCACTATCATATATGCGAAAAATCATTCGCGGTGGGGGATATATGCGTACGCGATCATTGCCATTTAACCGGGCAATACAGGGATCCTGCACATTCCAATTGTAATTTAAATTATACAGATTCCTATTATATTCCGATAGTTTTTCATAACTTATCAGGTTATGACTCATTTTATTATCAAGGAATTATTAGCCACCGCATTCGAAGGCCACGTCGATGTATTACCAATAACGAAAGAAAAATATATTTCATTTACCAAACATATTAAAGATACAACAAGTAAAACATCAGACTGGCGAAATCATATTAAATTGCGGTTCATCGATTCGTACAAATTTTTCAGTACCAGTCTCGATAAATTAGCATCGTTTCTCACTGGAGACAAATTAAAAATTCTTCAATCCGAATTTAAAAACTTATCCAACAAATATTTTGATTTATTAACGCGAAAAGGTGTCTTTGCGTACGAATATGTGGATTGCAATGACAAGCTACAGGATCAATGTTTGCCACCGCGCGAGTTATTCTATAGTTCGCTGACAGGTGATACAGTATCTGAGAGCGATTACACACACGCCATGAATGTATGGGAACGGTTTTCTATTCAAACCTTAGGCGAATATAGCGATTCGTACTTGAAGACTGATGTTTCGTTATTGGCTGATATTTTCGAAAATTTCCACGATAGTTGTATCAAAAGTTACGGTCTAAATCCTGCGCATTATTACACATTGCCAGGTTTCACGTGGGACGCGATGTTAAAACATACAAAAATTAATTTTGAATTACTCACAGATATTGATATGGTAATGTTTATCGAACGCGGTATACGGTGGTCTGAGTCAGTGTTCCGGTAGATACGCAAATGCCAATAACCAATACATGCAATCTTACGACCCATCGAAGCCATCCTCATACCTCATGTACTTTGATATAAATAATTTGTATGGCTGGGCAATATGTCAACCGTTACCATACGCTGAATTTAAGTGGGTTGATGATACGTCGAATTTTGATGTTTCATCAATCCCGCTAGATTCGCTCACAGGTTATATTCTCGAGGTTGATTTGGAGTATCCCCAACACTTGCATGATGCATACGTAGATCTACCGTTCTGTCCGTCGCGAACGAAGCCCCTGAACAAACGGCAAGAAAAACTCCTTGCGACTTTATATAATAAGCAGCGTTATGTTATTCATTATCATAATCTGCAGCAGTGCACACGCCATGGTCTTCGTATCGGAAAGATTCATCACATACTCCAATTTGCGCCATCTCCATGGCTACGCAACTACATAGAATTAAATACGCAGTTTCGAACGCATGCAACAAACGATTTTGAGAAAAATTTATACAAATTGATGAAAAACGCGGTATTCGGCAAAACAATGGAAAATGTTCGCAATCACGTTGATATAAAACTTTTGACAAAATAGGATGGACGATACGGTGCAGAGGCAATGGTCGCAATGTCAAATTTTCATAGCAGGAGCATCTTTTCAGAAAATTTAATTGCCGTTGAATTGCGAAAACTCGAAGTGAAGTTCAACAAGACGATCTATGTGGGTATGTGTATTTTCGACATATCTAAGACCTACTTGTATGAATTTCACAATGAGTACATGTCACCTCTGTATCGCGAGAAATGTAAAGTACTGTATACGGACACAGATAGTTTAATTTACCACATAATGTCCGACGATGTGTATAAGTTAATGAAACGTGACATTGCTGTGTTTGATACGAGCGATTATTCTCAAAATAATATATACGGTATGCCGTTTAAGAACAAAAAAATTCCAGGACTTATGAAACATGAAAATAACGGAGCTATAATGACAGAATTCGTCAGGCTCAGAGCAAAAATGTATCCGCTGAAAGTAGAAGGTAGAAAGGGTACTAAAAGGGCGAAGGGTGTTAAGAGGAATATTATAGCGCGAACAATCAATTTTGACAATTACACATATTGTTTGAGAGAGAGGAAATTGAAACGAGTCGGCGTCAATCGTACATAAGATCCAAGTTGCATGAGGTATACACAGTATTCGAAACGAAAACTGCTCTCAGTCCATACGATGATAAGCGATATATCGTATCTGACTCGATAAATACATTACCATGGGGACATTATAGTGTACCATTATAATGTTTATTTGTTTTATTAGCTATTTTACAATTAAGTATGTCATCAAATGTTCTAATAAAACTGTATTTATTTTTTACAATACATTATCCTTTTGTATCCATGAATTATGCGAATTGTCGAATCCCAACCATTTCACATATACTTTGTCACCTTGCCTGCGCAACACCTTTTCTACTAACAAGGGGAGGGTTTGTAACACGGTAAAGGGATCGGAACGAGACTTATGTGCGTGGGTAGTACTTGACTACTAGTAAAACGTGGTAAAAGGATAGAAGCCAATGCGCCTCCGTTTTTGAGAAAAACGGCATCGAAAAAAAACGTGCCGTCAGTGCACCAGTTCGTAAGCATGATGACCATCGAGCTGGCGTGGTGAAGCAAGCGCGGCACTGGAGTGTCGAGCTGCCAGCCCGAATTCGATTCTAGCATGTCGGTTTTTTTTAACCCTGTAAAGTTAAAAATGAATAAAAACATAAAGAAATAATAAATGTGCATTGCCCAAATAAATATTTGCATAAACTATGTTTGCGTGGGAAAAAACTGAAATGTCTATTACAGAAATTATCTATTACAGAAATAATCTATTATTAAATTCTTATACATATTAATAGCCATCGAAATATTTGGAAAAAATATTAAGTCGCTAATTACATAGGAATACTGTCTAAATAAAAAAAGACACATTTTATTTCCTATTATTTAATTGTGGACCTAAATATAAACATACAAAAGAATTAGTGGTTACATGGTACATATGTATAACATTAGATATTTTCTTCATCATCTGTATCGTTATCATGTTTAGCTCGTACACAACTTTTTGGATGATACTCATCATAAAACATTTGAAACAGAAGCATATGGCACACCAGGCACATTTTATGAAAGTAATCTCTTTACAAGCGCAATTTTGCTTTGCTATTTTGACTGGAAAGCAGATATCGTTCAGGTTTGAAAATATTGTTCGTGTTTCTAATAATTTTGCAGCGTCCCAGGCATATACAGTCTGTCCCAGATCCAATGAGACTGGTCTAAAAAAAATACAAAGCGTTTATTATTTTGATTTTTTATTCTTGTTTATTCAAAATAGTCTTCCTCTGATCTTCCTCAATAGCGCTGGAAACGTTCAACAAATTTTTCGAAATATTTTTTATACTCATCGGCTGAAATGGCCTTTAGTATGGCGGTCGAAGTCTTTTGGATGACCGAGATGGTATCGAAACGATTTCCTTTCATCGGCAATTTCAGTTTGGGAAATAGCCAGAAGTCGCACGGAGCCAAATCAAGTGAATACGGTGGATGATTGATAACAATGATGCCTTTTTTGGTCAAGAATTCACGTACCATGATGGCTTTGTGTGATGGTGCATTATCGTGCAACAAAAACCAATTGCCTGGCTCTCGATATTCCGGTCGAACTCGTCGAATTCTGGCCCACAATCGTTGTAGAACTCCCAGATAATATTCTGCGTTCACCGTCTGACCTTCTGGGACGAATTCACTGTGAACAATTCCCTTTGAATCGAAAAAAACGGTCAGCATTGTCTTGATTTTGCTCTTCTGAAAGCATAATTTTTTCTCTTTTGGCTCTTCTGGTGACTTCTATGCCGCCCTCTGACGTTTTGTTTTTGGCTCGTATTGAAAACACCACGTTTCATCACCAGTTACAATGGCTGACATGCTTGCCGGATTCCTTCGGGACATTTTTAACATGTCTTTGCAATGCTGAACTCTCCAATCTTTTTGGTCGTCTGTCAAAGTGTATGGCACGAAGCGCGCACAGACCTTCCGTTTGCCCAAATCTTTGGTCAAAATTCGATAGACTGTGCTTTTCGGTATCCCAGTTTCCTCTTCGATGAATCTCGCAGACACACAGCAATCGCTTCGAAGAATTTCTTTAACTTTCTCGATGTTTTCTTCATTGCGAGTGGTTTTTGGCGGCGGTGCTCGGTCATCGTCTGCAAGGTCCTCACGACCGTCACGGAATCGGCCAAACCAACGGAAAACCTGTGCACGGGACATGCATTCATCCCCGTACACATTTTTTAGCGTTTCGTACGTTTCTGCACCACTTTTACCCAATTTAAAACATAATTTAATATTCGCTCTTTGTTCCATGTTGGTTTTTCGACCGACGTACACAAAGTGACTTTACATAAAATGTCAAACCACAGTGAAATATCAACCGAATTCGCTCAAATTTTGAGGTTAAGTAGATGAAGGGTAGAACATTCACCTACCATCATTCACTCATAGATGCCGCTGCGCTAAGAACTTTGATGGAACCAGTTTCATCGTATCTGGGACAGACTGTGTATTTCAGCATATTTTATATATATATTATAATATATTATATATATTATATATATTATATATATATAATATATATTATAATATATTATATATATTATATATATTATATATATATATATATTGTTACGTCCCGTGGAATTTTATTGGATTCAATAGAATTTATTTGATAACTTGGATATGACTATGAGGAAAGCGCCCCTGTACGGAGAACAATACACGGTTTGCGAAACACATCGAACAACATAGAGGAAGACAAATATTGTTTATTAACTTGGATATCGAAAGGCTTACTGTGATCGGATGGCTGGAACGTCACTGTTTAGGCGTCCGACGGAACGGGAGAAGGAGCCCTCGTACGTGCCCGCGTTCCTCCCAGCTGAGATGACGGAACGTCGAACGCTCGCGATATCGCATTCCCGGCTTCCGAAGGTCGCGTCTGTCTTTTCTTGTACGAATTAATTAAGAAGATCGTGAAATTGGTTGAAGTCACAAATACACTTGGTTGCAACAATTGTAATGAAAAAAAACCAGAAAGAAAAAAAAGGAGATATACGAGAATATGAGAGACCGTCACGAGATGATAGAACTTGAAGATTCTCTAAGTACAATAGTTAAGGAGAGACTTGTGAGCACGCGTCTGAAACGTGTGACGGCCTCAGCGAGAGTGAAGAAGCGGGCGGTTCGCCGACGGGCCGAGGAGTCCTTCTTCTTTGTGTCGGAGCAAGACGCGAGTTACTCGATCTCCGGATGCAGCAACGATAAGAACCCCGCCAAAGTGTCGCCTAAACAGTTCGGTTATCTTAGAATGAAAACGTTTACAATTTTATAGTCAACCGCGGGTGGACAATAATGCGGCAATCGCGAATTTAGGTACGACGCTTTACAATGATAGGCCAAGGAAGCGTTCCTGGCGAATTCGGCGCAACAAGTTTAATAATTTTAACGGAGAGTGGCAAACGGGGGTAGTACAATTTTATAACGATAGGTTTTTACTTCTTTACACTACATTTCTAACGCTTTGATTTAATAACCGGATAATATATAAAGTTTAACGAGATGTCGGATGAAAGAAACAAGGTGGAGAATTACCACGCGATATGCCTTGTCTTCCATCCGAGATTCCTGAGAGCGAAGCTGGGCCATGCTGCTGACGCAAAACAGTTATGAGATTCGTAGAATCACAATACTTATATTGCAGAGTTATAAAGATAACGATTAGAAAAGTTGTTAATGGTTATAACACAACTTTCCTACACTTAGTGCTTATTTTTATTGTTAAGAAGCAAGAGATGGGGAAGCTGCATAGTCTGTCCGCTATGATAAAAATAATTTGGAATAATAGTAAGAAATAATAGCCAAGCCCTCGCGCAACCGGGCTGTTATTCTTGAGACTACGTAAGCAATGATAAAGCATACGCGCGCTGTGGAAAACGACGTGTCAAATTAACATAGAACAGAAGTGCCGAAAAGAAAGAAAACAGAAAAGAATAACACAATTCATACGTTGAGTCTGGCACATAAAATTTGTCATCCAAAATCGATATATCAAATTAACACACGCCGGTGTCGGAAATTTAACACAAGGTTTTCCATATACAAAGGAATAGTAAAAGGCATTAAAGCTAACGCATTAACTTAAAATAAAATGCGTCACAATTACAGGTCGCCGTTACGAATGTCAACATAATATTATTCTAGTCCATATCGAACGAGGGAGGGGAGAACCGGAAGTTTAGATTGCAAGATGTACCGCTCGATAAAGATAAAAAAAGAAATAAGAAAAAGGGGGGAAAAATAGGAGCTGAGACGTAACAATATATATATATACCAGGTATGTCGGTAATTACTTTCCGGTTTTTGTAACAGATGTCACTAGCCATAAATATACAATGTTATGACTTGATACATATGTCATTTTATTCTACTGACATTAACCTCAAAACTACACAAGTTACGTTCCGCCAAAATAATAGCGTTATAGATTAATAATTTTTTGAAAATGTCGAGTTTTGTGCCTGAAAACGTGCATTTGCGGCACGCATTACTTTTCTTGTTTAATCAAAAGAAAAAAGCCGCTGAAAGTCATCGTTTGCTGGTAGAAACTTACGGTGAGCATGCTCCAACCATAAGAACATGTGAAACGTGATTTCGACAATTCAAATGTGGTGATTTCAACGTTCAAGACAAAAAACATCTTGGTAGGCCGAAAACGTTTGAAGATATGGAATTGCAGGAGTTATTGGATGAAGACCCAACACAAACTCAAAAACAATTGGCAGAAAAGTTGAATGTGAGCCGAGTAGCAATTTGTGAACGATTACAAACGATGGGAAAGATCCAAAAAATGGGAAGATGGGTGCCACATGAATTGAATGACAGGCAATTGGAAAATCGAAAAATCGTCAGTGAAATGCTGCTTCAAAGGTATGAAAGGAAGTCATTTCTGCATCGAATAGTAACGGGTGATGAAAAATGGATTTATTTCGAAAATCCCAAGCGAAAAAATGGTTATCACCTGGCGAAGGCGGCCCATCGACTGCAAAGCCAGATCGCTTTGGTCGCAAGACCATGCTTTATGTCTGGTGGGACCAGGTTGATGTCGTATATTATGAACTGTTGAAACCTGGAGAAACAGTTAATACTGATCGCTACCAATAACAAATGATCAATTTGAACTGTGCATTGATCGAAAAACGTCCACAATACGCTCAAAGACATGATAAGGTGATTTTGCAGCATGACAACGCGCCGTCTCATACAGCAAAATCAGTCAAAGAAGTGTTCAAATCACTTGGATGGGAAGTTTTATCGCACCCGCCGTACTCTCCAGACCTGGCTCCATCCGACTACCACCTTTTCGCATCGATGGGGCACGCGCTTGCAGAGCAGTACTTCGCCGATTTCGAAGAAGTTAAAAAATGGCTCGATGAATGGTTTAGCTCAGAGGAGAAACAGTCTTTTGGAATGGCATCCATAAATTGCCTGAGAGATGGGCAAAATGTATAGAATCAAATGGCCAATATTTTGAATAAATATATTTTAACTATCCATTGTAAATAACGTGGTTTCTTTAGCGAAAAAACCGGAAAGGAATTACCGACACACCTGGTATATATAGGGTGTCCCATTTTAATCCGGCCAGCTGAATAAAATTCGAGGATATTTTCCAGAAAAAAATGTCAGACAAATGTTGCTCAGTTCTAAGGGGGACATTCGATGCCATCAACAATTTTGACCTCGGGTGAAGGGTTCAAGGTCATTCAAGGTCAACTTTTTTTCTTAAATGGGAACCCCTATTTTTCACATCGGCAATCGATTCTACGTAAAAAAAAATGAAACTTTTGTCTGAAGCATTTTTTTTATAACGCAAACTAATTTCACTTATTCAGCCTCCAAAATTGAAATTTTCAAACTTTATGAATTTTTTACTCGAGAATGGTGGGGTTTGGGGAGAAATTGCAGAAGACAAAAAGTTCTTGGAATGCTGCAAGGAATTCACTCGCATTTTCGCATAGTTGATCGCACTTTTTTCCACCAATGCACTTTTTTCCACCAATATTTGGAAAAAATTTTTTATCTCATCATGTCCAGTACCTTCGGCATTAGCATCACCCGATGTGCACCACGTAGAGGTCGCCAATGGGATTTTGCACATCATTGGCCCTGAAAAGGGCCGATTGATTGATTATTGAACTCGATCTATGACATCAAGTGCTCAATCTGGAGCCCATTCTGTGCAATGCATATTTACAACCTCTGGCGAAAACTGGCTTGAACGTTCCTCAATGATGTGCAAAATCCCATCGGCGACCTCTACGTGATGCACATCGGGTGATGCTAATGCCGAGGGTACTGGACATGATGAGATAAAAGATTTTTTCCAAACATTAGCGGAAAAAAGTGCACGATCAACTATGCGAAAATTCGAGTGAATTCCTTGCAGCATGCAAGAACTTTTTGTCTTCTGCAATTTCCCCCCAAACCCCACCATTTTCGAGTAAAAAATTCAAAAAGTTTGAAAATTTCAATTTTGGAGGCTGAATAAGTGAAATTAGTTTGCGTTATAAAAAAATGCTTCAGACAAGTTTCATTTTTTTTTACGTAAAATCGATTGCCGATGTGAAAAATAGGGGTTCCCATTTAAGAAAAAAAAGTTGACTTTGAATGACCTTGAACCCTTCACCTGAGGTCAAAATTGTTGATGGCATCGAATGTCCCCCTTAGAACTGAACAACATTTGTCTGACATTTTTTTCTGGAAAATATCCTCGAATTTTATTCAGCCGGCCGGATTAAAATGGGACACCCTGTATATATATATATATATATATATATATTATAATATATTATATATATTATATATATTATATATATTATATATATATATTTTATATATGTGTATTTTAAAATTGACCTCTATACCAACGTTCTCGTACCAACGGTTTACACATCCAGACGTTTCCCGTGCTGACGTTCGACTGTATCGACGTTCGAAAAATTTCATCATATGTAACGGTCGTAACTAACGTCACAAAAGGAACTAGTTTGGAGGAGGACTTTCCAGAACAGGTAGAGAGCGTTCAGCAAGAAAGTCTGTTCTATATACGAAATAAGACTGACGCGAAAAATTATATCATACTATTATTTAGACAGTATTCCTATGTAATCAGCGACTTAATATTTTTTCCAGATGTTTCCATGGCTATTAATATGTATAAGAGTTTAATAATAGATTATTTCTGTAATAGATAATTTCTGTAATAGACATTTCAGTTTTTTCCCACGCAAACATAGTTTATGCAAATATTTATTTGGGCAATGCACATTTATTATTTCTTTATGTTTTTATTCATTTTTAACTTTACAGGGTTAAAAAAACCGACATGCTAGAATCGAATTCGGGCTGGCAGCTCGACACTCCAGTGCCGCGCTTGCTTCGCCACGCCAGCTCGACGGTCATCATGCTTACGAACTGATGCACTGACGTTTTTTTTCGATGCCGTTTTTCTCGAAAACGGAGGCGCATTGGCCTCTATCCTTTTACCACGTTTTACTAGTAGTCAAGTACTATCCACGCATATAAATCTCGTTCCGATCCCTTTACCGTGTTACAAACCCTCCCCTTATAAGTATATATCTGGATTGGCGACACTATGTAGTTCGTGTTCGTAGAAATCTCCGACGATAGGTTTCCCGCGCGAGTCTGCGAGTAGGTAAGCAGGATTAGTTGTCTGCACTTTGACGATTTAAATTCTTTTGAATATTAGCTCGTAAAGACCGGGTGTTCCAATGTATCCTGTTTCGCCTATGATTATATTATCCTCTCTGTCCACATCAATACGTTTATCACCGAGCATCGCTCCATCGTTACTAAGACGTACGCCGTAAACATAATCTATAGTGTTATCTTTTCCACTACTTAGCACAGCTCCCATATATTTTTGACCCAACGGACCAAAATGATCACGTAAAGTTTGTTGTCCTTTGTACGTTCGCAACTGACGTCTAACGGATGTCATTACCGGTTTATCGGGGGTTTCGAAAACATTCTCATCATCATCATTATCATCAGTGAGTAGATTGTCGATCGGTGAAGGTTCATGTGACATTCCATGTAGTTCCTCATATTGTAGAGCTCCCGTCGATGTAGGAACTATCAAAGGATCGTTTAATAGTTTCCGTTTCGGTGTAGTCAATACGACTGGTGAAAGTTTTGCCTTTACGCTTTATCTTTTTTTCGGGCTTTAATATTACACTCTTTGTTTCTTCGCTTGTACTCATTGATAGTGGCTCAGTTTTAACATCAACGTTACTTTCCACATTAGCGTTGCTTCCCGCGATTTGCTTGAGAGGTTTAATAATAGGTTTAAAGTGTCTCTTCAATGCAGCATTTTCCACCATTCTACCGGTTTTCAAAGCGCGATATTTTTTACGGATCGATTCGCTCGTTTTCGTAATCTCTTTCGCTACCTTTTCACGATCCATGATCTTCATGTTACTATTCATCATTGATATGTTTGTCTTGTGGATGTTGACGATGTTACCACGTTGAGGTTACAATGACGATTGTGCATCTCACAGCACAGCAAAGTCGTTAAATCCTTTCCTGTATCGTCCGTCGGTCATTGAGCTGTCCTTATCAATCACTATGAAATCATATTTATCCTCCCAACATTTGCAACACAATGCACTGAAATCCTCATATGACATGTCAGTGTTCACATGATCGTTGTACACATGTTTCAAGTTGGTACCATCCTGTTTAAAGAAAATCAGAAAATTTGCATTGTCCCGTATAAGATGCTTGGGTATTTTTGCGTACGTCTGACAGAGATAGAAACAGTCAACGCTCGAATGACGACCCATTGCAAAGTATTCTCGTATCTTGTTTGTCACATGCAACGTCATCAAAGATAAAAATGGAATTTTTGGGCGCTTCGGTCGTTGGAATCACATCGCTGTTATTGGAGAATGTAAAGTATCCAATTTCATTTATCGATTTCAGCAGATTTTCTAAGTAGCGATATTTAGGATGTTGCAACGATTTCGAGTACACGTATAAGTACACGTATAAGTTCTCGAAACGTAGATCGTACGGACTTTCCAACAAGCTGATGAGAATATTTGTCTTGTCGCAATTTGAGGGACCGCATATATTGCCGCGTATGGTGTTCGGAAGCATGTTTCCCTGCGCGCCTCTTGCTCAATCATTGATTCCGTTCTATTGTCGAAATTTGTCACGTATATCGACGGTTGCTTCACGAACCGCATGTTTCCCCAGTGAGTCGCAAAATTGATTTCGTTAACGGATCGTTGCCATTTAATTTAAATGTGACGCTGATTTAACTATATATATAAGCGCGTCGATTTTGGAAGCATTCAGTTTAGAAAATGTTGCTTCTGTTGACAGATACTCATGATATTCGAGAGCTAACCTCCGAACAACTGAAATATATACCGAAGATTGTTCTGTTACGCGATTTTGCAAAGTATATTGACGATTTGCAGGATAGACTCCCGGAACATTTAAGAGTCGATCCAGAGGTTCAGCAGTATCGTCAGTGTTTGGAACATTGCAATCGTCCGTGGCAGCAAACGCATATCGACGGTCCAGCCGACGACCGCTGATCAGGAACTGTAGTGAATGTCGTCGACAAAAGTCAAGGTCGACAGTGGTCTATTGAATCGCGCGATAAATGCGCTTCCTATCGAACTACACATTCCCGGATATCAATTTTGTGGTCCTGGAACTCGCTTGGTAAAACGATTGGTCAGAGGTGACCAAGGCATTAATTCATTGGATGCAGCGTGTCGTGAGCACGATATAGCCTATTCGCGTAGCAACAATCTCACCGATCAGCACGCGGCGGATGAGATTCTCGCTATGAAAGCGCAGAAACGCATAACTTCGGAAGAATCAATTCTAGGTGAGAAAGCTGCTGCTGCAGTCGTTTGGGCTGCTATGAAAGCCAAAACGAAAATCGGCATGAGTATGGGCACGAAGAAAAAGAAGTTGTTCAAGAAAGAAATCCGATAACGAGCACTTCCAGTAGCAAAACGGGGTGGTATTTTACCAGTTCTACCATTACTGGGAGTTCTCGGTTCACTAGTCGGTGGAGCGGCGGGTGTCGCAAAAGCTGTGAGTGATGGCAAAGCCGTGCAACGCCAGCTGGAAAAATTAAATCGTTATCATCGCGCAATGGAAGGTCGAGCTATGAAAGTTCGCGGAATCTATATTGCTCCGTACAAGCGCGGGAAAGGCGCTGCAGAAAAAAAACGTCAAAGAGACGCCAAAATTACCCACGGTTGCAATGACTAATGTACAGTTGTAAAGACTAGCGAGGCGTATGCGTATATCTTTCTTTCGAGATGTTTTCATGCGTGACGTCTTACCGATAGGTGGAGTACGTCAAAACGAGAGTGGTATTGTAAATTTAGACGACACAGAGGGACCAGGTTGTGACGCCGCGACCTCTCCTCCCGGGCGCGCGTCGTCCTCGCTCTCTCGCGAGCGCTGCTCGCGAGCGCTCGCCGGTTTGCTGGCGTTGGGCGAGCTGGCTCGGACGCGCGCCCTCCACGCGTCGTTTTCGTTCGTTTCGTACGGTCGATCGGCCTGCCTCGTCGTCGGCGAATTCTCGGTCGTTCGTGCCGACGATGGCGACTGGCGGGAAGAGGAAGGTTCTACTTCAGGAAATTATTCGCGATCTTTTCCAGTGAATGGACGCCTGCCGGCTACCGTTTATTTTCTTTTGTACACTTATTCCTAAATCCGAATTGTACAAAGCATAGAAACTTAATTGTAGAAATTCTACTCGCCGGTGACGAAGGCGTCGCCGGACCGACAGAATCTGGACGATACACTTATCCTAGCGGTAATACGGACCGAATTGTAGCCGGTGACAGCACAGCAACTTAATTGTAGAAATTCTACTTGCCGGTGACGAAGGCGTCGTCGGATCGAGAGAATCAGGATGATACACTTATCTTAGCGGTAATACGGAGCGACTGGTAGCCGATGAGAGCACAGAACTTGATCGTCGAAATTTCTACTTGTCGGGAACGAAGATGTCGCCTTCTCGAGAAAATCGAACCGAATTGCGTGCCTGTCTCCTTGGTTTCATCCTGGTGTTCCTTCCTCTGTCGCTATTCTCGGGGATGCTGGTCGAGGATGCCTCTAGACTCTCTCGGTGATACTCGTCGAAGACGACTAGCCACAAAATCTCTCGATTTCGGCGAGAGCGCGGAGTTTATAACTAATCTCTCGTAATCGGGGCGGGGGGTTGACTCACCCCCGAGATTCCGCGTAATCGCGCGTGATTCGCGCCCCGATGATTCGGCGGACCGTCTGGGGTGAATCTTCCCGAGTGCCTACGGCCAGCTCGTCGGGCCGCTTCGATGGCTTGCCGCTGCCCGGATCGTCGGGCTAATCGAGGGGGGTCGCGGCGAGGTTCCTCAAGCGACGACGGCTGGACGGTCGCCGACCCGATAATAACGGAGGAGAAACCGTCACCAGATTCTCCTTTGTTACACTACCCCCTCCCCTTGTCGATAGTGAGAGGTTTCCTGCTCACGGATGGAATCTGGCGCTCCGCAAAGTTCCATCCCGTTGGAACCACAAGTTTCCAACGGCCGTCCGTTGTCGTCAGGCGGTAGCGACGCGAGATTACCACCGAAGAATAGGGTATTCTTACCGTCTCGCCGTTCTGCAGCACGATGGCCACTGGTGGAGGTGGTTCTGGCCCGAACACGGGTGGCAGAATCGGTGGAAGCGACGGCGTTACCTCCCTCGGTGGTTCTGTCTCTTCGGTCGCTGGTGGTGGCGGTAGCCCGGTGTTCGGTTCTGGCGTCCGCTGGAGTATCACGCGTACAGCCGGTGTGATGATCTCGCGGACTCGGGGGCCGGTTGGTGTCGTCTTTTCCTCCGCTGGTTGCGTGCGGACGGTGACGGCGGCAGGAGTCGGTGGTCGTTCTTCCGCTTGATCGGTCGGCCCCTCGGTGGTGGTTGTTATCAGTCCGCTCGGGGCCGGTCTGATCGGCTGCTTGACCGGACGACGGTAGGGTCCTCGCCCGGGGCATGGAGGCGGTGGTGCCATCAGACCTGCCCACTTCCGGCGGATCACGTGGTCCGACCGCTGTAGGCGGCCGCTGGTGTTCGCGGCCGGTTTCCTGGTGCCTCGGTCGGCGAGCCCCACGACCCCCGGTGGTTCCTGCTTTGTGGGCAGCGGTGGACCTTGCAGGTTCGGCGGTGATGTCGACGTTTTCTCCTCGATGGGCTCCGGCAGTTTTTCTCTTGCTATCGCTTCGGGGATTCGGCTCAGCCGATCCCAGACTTGTCTCGCATCCTCCTCGGTACTAGGATCTCGTCGGTACAGCTCGGTCTTGTAGTCGCCGAGTTCCATGTTGCTGAGATTTTGCCATATTCGGCTACCGCAGGTCCTTTTATGGTGTTATTCCCGTTGATGCGGTCTCGGAGATTTTGGGTGTTGTCGCGCGATTGGTCCCGGCTGTCACGTTCGGAAACAATGGTCTTCGTCGGTGCTATTGTTCGGCCTCGCGTGTCGAACGTAAATCTCGCACGTGTATCCGTCGGTGCCATTTCCCCTGCGTATCTTGTAAATCGACAATTGCCGGCGCGATTATTTTCAGAACGATCATCGGGCCCTTGTATTTCGGTGCGAGCTTAGCGTTGAAGGCCCTTGCCTTATCGGATTGCGGGTGTTCTCTCTTTCAGACGGTGTCACTCAGCTAGGGTCGCCATACTCTCCCCCTTAAATTGTAATGCGGTTCTTGCCGCTGGAAGGCTTGGGCCAAATGGATTCTCACGAGTTCGTTGACTTCTTTTAACATGCCCTCTGTTTCACGCGGGTCTACGATCGCCCTTCGGTTTTCTCGGTCCGCCGTATGCGGCCTTGCTAACTCTCGCCCGTGATTAAAATAAGCCGGACTGAAACCGGTGGAGGAGTGCTTGGCCGTATTATACGCGAAGCGCAATGCCGGTAAATGCTCATCCCAGCGGCGGTGTCGCTGATCCACATATTGGGAAATCATTGTTTTTATGACGCGATTTGTTCTACCGGATTGCATTGGGGCGTATACACGGGAGTCGTTCGGTGTCGTATCCCGTATACTTTCGTCATGGACTTGAACTCTCTTGACGTAAACTGTGTCCCGTTATCCGAGACAATTACCTCTGAACAGCCATGTCGGTAAATTACCTTATCGATAACGGTATCGACTATAGCTTGCGCGATAGCCTTCCTCAGGGGTTTTGTTTCGAGCCATTTAGAGAATCGGTCCTGCGCGAGTAGCCACACGTGCCCGCGGCGGGATCGCGGCAATGGCCCGATTAAGTCCAGTGATACGTATTCCCACGGCTCGTGGGTGGCGGTGGCGTGTAGGAAGCCCGCGGCTTTCTGCTGCGACGCTTTGTGCGCCATGCAAGAGTGGCACTGTCGGACATACCGTGCCGTGACTCTTGCCATCCCTGGCCAGTAATAATTCTCTGCTAGCCGCACAATGGTTTTCGCAACTCCTAGGTAGCCGGCGTCGGGTGCATCGTGGTGGCGCTCTAGCATCCTCCGGCGTTCGTACGTGGGCACGCACTTCTTCCACTGTTTGTCGGCCGGGACCTCGCGGAAATCCAGGCTGTGCAGGAAGTGACGGTATAGCGTTTCGTTTCGGATAGCATAATCGGGGTACTCTCGAGGGCGGGCGGCCACCTGCTGTTTCAAGTCGTCATACCAGGCACATCGCTCCGCGACAGTGGCTCCGCAGATCTCCGGTTCTCGTGACAAGGCGTCGGCGACGATGTTTTGAGCGCCCTTGCGGTACTCGATGTCGAACGAATATTTCTGCATTTTAAATTTCCACCTCCCCAGGCGGCCGGTGGCAGTCTCCAGACGTTGCAGCTATTTCAGGGACTGGTGGTCGGTTATGACCGTGAAGGTGTACCCCTCGAGGTCTAGGGGCATCCGGCGGATGCCCTAGACCACCGCGAGGCACTCCAGTTCGGTGGCGCTGTAATTTCTTTCGGCCGGGTTCAGCGTCCGACTGGCATAGGCGATCACTCGTTCGCCTTCCTCGAGCTGCTGCGTCAATACAGCCCCCAGCCCGCTCTGCTTGCATCTGTTTTTAGCATGAAGCGTTTGCCAAAATTGGGGCAAGCCAGCACGGGGGCGGTAGTGAGAGTCGTTCTGAGGCGCTGCAACGCTGCTTCTTCGTCGGCTCCCCCATCTCCATCGTACCTTCTTTTTGGTAAGCTCGATGAAAGGCGCGGCTACGGTGGAGAAGTTGGGTACGAATCGTCGATACCATGACGCCAATCCTAGAACTTGGCGCACTTGTTTGACGTTCTTTGGTGCCGGCCATGCCCTGATGGCATTCGTCTTTGCCGGATCGGTGCGAATGTCTTCTCGCGTAATGACGTGACTGAGATATCTCAGTTCATGCCGGCAAAAGTGACATTTCTCGGTGTTCAATCTTAACTTCGCTCCGCGCAACCGTCGGAATACTTCTTGGAGATGCTCTAAATGTTCCTCGAAGGTGGTACTAAAGACGATGATATCGTCCAAATAAACGAGGACGTGCGGTTCCAGTTCGGTACCCAGGACGGCGTCCACCAGTCTTTGGAAGGTGGCGGGTGCGGAGTGTAATCCGAATGGTAAGACGGTAAATTGCTTGAGGCCTTTTCCCGGTACGATGAAAGCGGTAATTTCCTTGCTTTCGTTTGTCAGCGGTACTTGCCAGCACCCATTCTTGAGATCCAGTGTCGACAGGTAGCGGGCGCCTCGCAATCGATCTAGAGTGGCCCCGATTTGCGGCAGGGGATATGCGTCCCGCTCGGTTACTTCATTGACATTCCTGAAGTCAATGCTAAATCTGTACACGCCGTCTTTCTTCCGGACGAGGACGACGGGTGAGCTCCAGACGCTGGCTGAGGGCTCGATGACCCCTTCCCTCTCCATCTTGTCCACCTCCGAGTTTATTACTTGCTGCATTGCTGGGTTGCGCGGCCGGTATCGCTGTTTAATGGGAACGGTCCTCGGTCGTACCCGTATTTCGTGTCACACGTGTGGCGTGGGCCCTGTGACCGCGCTGAACAGGGAGAGCTCGTGAACGAGGCTCCGTTTCCGGAGCCGCTCGTTCTCTTCCTCGGTCCGCGGCTCCAGCCCGTCCTCGATCACCCCGATGTTGGGTGTTCTTCCGTGGGGGTCCTCAGGGAGGGAAGCAGAGTAATTTGTAGCCGTGTCTACAGGTCGACGTCGAGGATCATTGGCGCGGTTAGAGAGGCCATGACTATAAACTTGTGGTAATATCGTTGCCCTCCTACTCGGAGGATGATCCATGTGTGGCCCTGGTTCGCGGTGGTGGCCCCGTCGGCCAGAATGACCTTCCCGGTTGGTTCTCGCGGTCGGTCTTCGGGAGCTAGTACTCGGCGGTCTATCAGGGAAGTCTCTGCTCCAGTGTCGATGAGGGCCCTTAACGGGGTTTTATACCCCACCTGGAAGTACGGACGGGGCCGGTAGTCTATTTGGGCGGCCATGCTGCCCCCGGCCGCAGCGGCGTTTCCCTCGGTCGGGTGACATTGCTTGGTCAGCACCCCCTCTTTATCAACGTGAATGTCATTCGTATAGAATGCAGCGTTGTCAGTGGTGCGTACAGTAACAGTATGCGTGTACATACGATACATGAATTCTCGCCTAAGGTGCCACCAGGATATATGATATCGGAAACACCGACACATGTCATTTACCTTCTAATCATTGCACGGAGCATTACAGATTTAACGGTGCGTGTAGTTGATCAAGAAGGACAATCGCTCGATTTTCGAGGATAAGAGATTACCGTTGGATTGCACGTACGACGGCGACGATAATAAACGTAATCTATGAAATGCTTGTGGTGAATCAAGTGGAATAGGTGAAACAAGCTGGAAATATAACTTTTATGAGACGCGCGATTAACAGTACAAACTCCCTCGTTCGAAAGAAACTCAGCGCGTTGAACGTTGAATTTTTTAAATCTCTGGGATTCATCGTACGAAGCGATTGAGAAAGATGATTGACATTATCGTATGTACGCGCACCCTGGTGGCCAGGATGGAGGGCTCGCCCTCCATCCTGGCCCCCTCCTAAAATGCAGGCCGAAATCCCATCGGCTGTCCAACGTTAGGCCGAGATATTTTATCGTCGGCCCGACGCGGATGCGGACGCCATCGACCAGGACCCAGGTCTCAGGCGGCGCCCCTCGACTGCCGTCGTGAAAGAACACGTCTTCAGTCTTATGGAGCGTCACCTTCAGACCCAGGTCCTCGATGGTTTTCACCACCGATGCCACAGCAGCCTCCGCGCAGTGGCGAGCCTTCCCTCAGCTCTTCCCACCGGCCGCCACTAACGTGTCGTCTGCATAGCAGACGACGTGGCAGCCCGGGGGGAGAGGGGTACGCAACACCGGTCGAATGCGATGTTCCATAGCAGGGGGCCGAGAACCGACCCCTGCGGAACACCGCGTTCCATAGCGCGCAAGCCTTGGACCCCGCCTTCTTTAGGGAAGGCGAGGTCTCTATCCTCGAAGTAGGCCGCCAAAATGCGCCGGAGATAGGCGGGCACCCCGTGGTATTCGAGGGCCCGTCCTATCTCCGGCCAGGGCAGGGTGTTGAAGGCATTTATGATGTCCAAAGACACCGCCAACAATACCCTGCCCTCCCCCTTCACGACCGTCGCGGTCAGGTCCCGGAGGTGCTGCACTGCGTCCAGCGTCGACCTCCCGGACTTGAACCCATACTGACGGTCGTGGAGATCCGGCCCCTCCGAGGACATGTGCTGGACGAGGCGGTCGGCATAATGCGTTCTAGCACCTTACCCGCCTCGTTCAGCAGGTAAATCGGCCTGTAGGCCGACGCACTTCCGGGTGTCTTGCCCTCCTTGGGGAGGAGGTCCAATTTGGCCTTCCTCCAAGCTGGGGGGAACCTCCCTCCTTGAGGCACCCGCTCAAAACCCCGCGTAAGGCCGCGGACAGGTTTTCGTCGCCGAAGGCGAGAGCCCAGGCTCGGCCAGCGATCCCATCGGGGCCGGGGGCTTTCCCTTTGGCCCCGAGTTTTCTCCTGGCCTTGACGAGCTCCTTTAGTCCCACAGCCAGGTCCTCCTCCTAGTCCCCCTCCCCCATTTCGGGGGCGGGGATCCTGGGGGGCCCCCTCCACCCTCGGAAATAGGGTGTGCAACCGCTCCTAGCGACTAGGAAGCGGGCAAAGTCGCGACGATCTGTCCGCTGCCCTCCGCCTATGCACCAAAATTTCCGCTAACGAATGTTGGGCGCCAGGCACGAGTAACGTGCCCACCAACACTAACTAAGCGGCGGCGAGTCGACGTGATCGCCTACAAACCCGACAGCTCCTGCACTTTTGAGTCGGAGTTGGGGTGGATCTCTTGTGGGGATTAGGAAGGGAATCCGGCGGGTAATTAAATTAATTGACATGCAAGATTGAGAACAACTAGTAATCCGAGTATATTCTCGGTAAGGTGATCAGCGATGACAAATTCTCCCATTCGTCCAGGCGACAGCGAAATTACATTCGAACCGGAAATGATCGACACAGCTACCATATACGGCGGTGGCTCGCGCCCCGCTTACAACATTCCGCAGGTGACTCTTGACGGAGAAGCGACAGCGATCCCGATAGGTCCGCTCGACCCGCGACCTGCGATCCCGATAGCGATAAACACCCGCTTTTAGAGAGAGAGGAACGCTCTGCTCCCCGCGTTCCGCGGAAAGACCGACAGACGGCTTCGGTAACCGATCTACAACACCAATTTTCACCCAAAGTCCGACAGCCGCTGCTAGTCTAGCTAGACAGCCGCCCTAGTCCCACCGCGCAAACGGTTCGCACGAACAAACGGAGTTCTTACAGAGTGATACTCTTACAAGTTTAGCCCGCTGGCGGCAGCCTCCTTCCGGTCAGTCGCTCCTCCGCTCGTCCGCTCAGCTCGCTCCTCTCCTCGCCTCCGGCTCTCTCTCTCTCTCTCTCTCTCTCTCTCGCTCCCTTTTCCGCCAAGACCCGCAACACTGCACCGGTCCCTTTTTCCTTTCGCACGGTACACCGTCTCCCGATAGCTGGCCGCCGCGACACCAATAAAGTGGTACTCCGATACGATAACCTCGACAGCTTAATTTCTTTTTTGTCAAACGCTCCGATCGCTTTTCGGATACGAGATCGCTCGCCATAAAAAATATATCCGCGATTATTCCTCGAAATTACGCAGCTCGCCTCGTGATTGCGGCCGAGCGCGACAGCCCGGGGACCCCCTCGGAGGCCCTCCGCCTCTTGTGACGGGCGACCTCGAAATCGCCACGTCACAGATGTCAAGGAGCCCCTCGAGGGCCTGGCTGTCCAACGACTCCGTCGGCGGGGGTGCCCAAGGGCGGGTCTTACCCATCACCCTTTTGTATGGGCGCCCCCACGGGTCGTCGTCCAGGGAGCTCTTCATCTGCTTCCAGGCTGTTCGCTTAACCTCGGCGATGGCGACTCGGAGGGCCTTCCTGGCATACAGGTAGTCCTCCTTGCTCTCATTCGCCCTCGTGACATCCCCGCCTCTTCGCCGGGTCCGGCATAAACACCGCCTAGCATAGACGGAGGAGTCACAGAGTTCCGCGATCTCCTCCGTCCACCAGTATGCCACCCGGCGACGGCGGGAGTGGGCTTGGGGCATCGCGGCGTCGCAAACCGACGCCACTATACCCACTAATTCCTCAGCCCCCTCCTGGGGGCTTAGGGCCCACTCACCTGGCTCCTTCTCGAAGTGCCAGGTGGCCACGAGGACGGCCGCCTTGAACCTATCCGCGTCTAGTCGACTGAGAGCCCATCTTCTGGGGAGGGGAAAGTCCCCCTCCCCGGGGCAGCGGGGGGCCCGCATCTGTGGAGGTCTCGGGAGGCGGAGGGCCCACACTATGTACCGATGGTCCGATAGTGTCTCGCCCTCCACCTCCACCATCCACTCCCGAAATAACCGGTCGGCTGAAGGCGTCGCCCAGGTCAAATCAATGACCGACTCCCTCTTCAGCCGCACACAGGTGCTGGCCGACCCCTTATTCATTAGCAAGAGGTCTAGCCCCGCTGCCCAGTCAATAAGAGCTTCGCCCCGAGGGTCCCTCTGCCGGGGACTACACCCCCACCCTTCCGAGTGGGCATTGAAGTCCCCGGCCACAACGACGGGTCGGGGATGGCACCTGCGCACCACCTCCCCGATCCCGTCTAGGATCCTGTTAATACGAGCGAGGCTCCCAGACCTTGCTTATTTCTTCAGTGGTGGAGGTAAACCCCCACCACCGTGATGAGCCCACAGTTGACCGCCACAAACGAAGACCTTTTCCTGAGCTCACAGGAAGGGGACCCCGCCGCGGGGTTTGCCATAATGGCCACCGAGCCGTCACTACTGCCAAACCAGCCCGGGCTGTTCGGCGGCACGTAGTATGGCTCGTTGGCCACCCCCAGCCCGGCGCCCAGCTCTAGGATCCTATTCGAAAACAGGTCCTGAGCTCGGGTGCCGGTGTCGAGGTTGGCCTGTAGGACCCGGAGGAGCGTGAAAGCTAGGCCTTCGTCGCCTCCTCCGGGCTACCTATTTCCGCCCCCCTCTTGGGAGACCATCGGCTAAGCCGCTTCGGTCTCCCCTGAGGGGGCGTTGGCCTCGGTATCGGTGGCCTCAGTCGCGGGTTCCTCGTACTGCACGGAAGCTTGGGGGTCCCTACCTTGACATTCCCCTCTCCTGGAGAGTATGGGGGGGCTATCTCTAATTGGGAAGTTGGAGGTCCCACCGACTCCTCTTCTAAGTGTGTTGGGGGTTTCTCCTTTCCAGAGTCAACCCACCTCACCTTCTACCTCCTGGTGATTCCGGGATCCTCGTCCGACTCCTTCGACTGGTCCCTCGTCTCCGTTCCCGGCCTCTTCTTCCTTCCGAGAGGCGTCGTTTCCATCTGCGTTTGGGAGGAGGAGGATGAGTCCCATCCGTGCCGTTCCTCCCCCCACTCCTGTGACATCACCACCGTCGAGGCCACCTCGTTGTCCTCCTGGTTCCTCGACAGTGGTCGTGCTGCCTCCAATCTTCCCTCTTCCGCAGAGTCCCTCGTGGGGGAGGAGTGTTAGGGCCGATACCCTCCACAGGATCCCTCGTCGGGGGGGTGTCGGGACCGACACCCTCTTCCTGTAACAACTGTTGGGGGGTCTCCGCGGGGGTTCGTGCATCCCCCGCTTCGACCCCTCCCTTTCCAGCCCGCTTCTCTCCTTCTTTCCCCTTCCCTCCTCTTCTTCTCTTCTTGGGAGAGGGCTTACAGGCCGGCCCTCCGATCTTATGACCGGAGGGCCTGCCCGCCTCAACGCAAACAGGGCACTTGGCCGCCGCCGTGCAGCCCTTGGCGCGGTGGCCGGGGCTACTGCAGCGGTAACAGAGACCGCTGCGGTCGACGGCGCTAGTGCACCGCTCGCGCACATGTCTCCGCTCTAGACAGCGGAAGCACAGCTGTGCGCGAGCGGGCAGCGCCGTCACCCCGGCACGGGTCCACCCCACCGGGACCCGCTCCGCGGCGGCAACCTTCGCGGCCGCCGCCAATGGACACCGCACCACTATTGCCCCCACACCCCGCTGGGAGACGCTCATTCCACCCGCGGATACCTCTGCGGGAGCGCATCCCCCAGCACGAACTATTGCGGCCGCTACCTCGTCGGCCCCGGTTGTCGGGTCCGGATAATCGCACCGCTGCGAATTTCTCCGGCCTCTGGACCCGAAAATCGGGGCCCTTTTCCGCTGCCAGCTTGCGGAGTTCTCCCGCAAGCCGGTCGGCGGAAGGTCCTGACTTGAGGCCAGGCACCTCTACCATCATGGCCCCACTCAGGGCCTTCCAGATCCTTAGAGGTCCTTCGATCCGGTCCCAGGTCCTTAGGTAGAATCCGGCGCCTGGCCTCAGCCATAAATTCGACCCCTCCCTTTCCAGCCCGCTTCTCTCCTTCTTTCCCCTTCTCTCGTCTCCTTCTCTTCTTGAGAGAGGGCTTACAGGCTGGCCCTCCGATCTTATGACCGGGTGGTAGCGGCCTTCCGGGCACTTGACTGTTACCGCTACCGATTCCGGCGGCTTCGATCTGCCTTGTCCCGCTGTCTGCGTCCCCCTCCCAAATCCTACCTTTGTGGGAGGATTTTGGGATCATCCCTTCGCCTCCCCTGGGTCTTCTTTTTCCCTCTCCTGGTCACCATTGCCCAGGTAACTTCCTCCCCGGCCTACGCCTGGTTGGCTTTCGGGATGAGGGCTCTCGGGATGTGTTAAGAAGCCCTTTTTCCGCAGGGTGGCGGGCCCACTCCTGCAGCCTCTTCGCCGAGACTCCCATCACCGTCTCCTGTCGGGCCTGGGTTCCTGGATTCCCAGCCTGGGGTCCTGGTGAAAGGCCCTTTGCCCTCTCCCGTTCCCTTTTCTTCCTCTTTCTCCTTTTCTCCTTCTCCCTTCTCTTCTTCCTCGCCAATTCTTCGCTCCTCAGTCCCGGTTCCCCTGGCCGTGAAGGAGCCTGGGCATGGATCATCTACGAGGCTGGCGTACTTCTCCTGGGGGCCGGCGTTGGTATCGAGGCCCCCACGGCCCCGGGCGCGTAGCTGCCTCTTCTCTCAACGTCGATGCGGGCAGCCACCACCCTAAGGTGATCCATCCCCGCACCGACGCCGCGAAAAGGGCCCGGTGCACCCAGAGTGGCATCAAGGGCCCCTTCTGCCCCCGCCGGCCTCCACGATGCGGGAGGGGCCTCCTCCGGGAGATTGTCGTTGTACGACGGCGTCTCCTCGGAGGACGCCCCTCTCCCTACCTTCCTTCCCTCCTCTCCCAAGAGGAGACGTGGAGAAGGTTTAGTCGTCCTCCTCTTCTTCCTCCTCTTTCTCTCTAACGTCCGGACATTCCTGAGCTCGTCTTCTGTTGACGTAGAGCCCCCCGTGGCGTCCGCATACGTCCTTCTCCTCCTGGAACTTAAACTGGAGGGGAAGGGGGGACTCCCGGAGGCTGAGGGCCGAGGGGGCAGCAGTCCTCAGAGCCTTCAACTGCTTAGCCTGCCGTCTCATCTCGCCCCCATCCTCCGATTCTCCCCCCTCAGCCCCGCCATTTCTCTTTTGAGCGCGGAGGACCAGTCGTCCTCCCCCTCTTGTACCGCCATCCTTGCGATCAGGGTGGCCATCGCCGCCTCGAAGGTGGCCACTGCGCAGTTGATGAGCCCTACGAACGTGCTCTTCAGGATCCGGGACCTCCGCGCTATCATCTTAACCGCGCCTAATGCGCGGCCCACCTCCAAGGCCAGCTCTGATGCCCTGGCCCATCTCAGGAGCTCGGCGGAGGCGGGGTCCCTATAGACCTCCCTTTCCAACCTGAGGAGCTCCCTCTCCTTTCTCTCCTCAGCCTCCTTCTCCTTTCTCTCCCTGATACCCACCCCCTTGAATGTGATGGCCGATCTGCCCCGTTTCTTGGGGGCTGGCATCAGGGAGGGAGTTTTTTCTGTTACTCTGCAACTGATCCGCCGCTACTGGTGGTGATATTCATCACCCTGGCCCGCTTCCTTCTTCCCTTGCTTCTGGAGGCTTCTATTTCCCCCTTTGTAGTGGTTGCTCCAGCAGCTGCGGCCGCCCGAGTAGCCATCAGGTGGAGGTCTTATTGGGCCTTACAACCCCCCTATTTCTCTCCTGGGTAGACGTCTGGGCTGCCATACTTCCCTCGCTGGTCGCCCTTGATTCTGTGGGTTGGACCACCCTCGACTCAAGGGCGACTGTGCACCTCCGTACGGGGATCCTTGAGCCCTGCGAAAGAATGACATCGGATCGGATGACCGGCTTTCCGCCGGTCCTTCGACCCGATGCCACAACCCCCCCTCTGGCTCCCTTGTTCCCCTCCCCCATTTCCGTGAGGATCCCCCGTTTCACGTTGGGGGCGGGCTCCCTCTTCGACGAGAGGGGGCCCGGCCGGTTGGCCTCTGGTACCGGAGTCCCCTGGCCAACTGGAACCCCAGACCCCAGGGACTTACACGTCCCACGTTAGGTGGTCGCCCTTGTCTCCCTATCCGACGGGCTCACCTTTCCAGTCCCGCGGTCAGGACGGAATTCCTGGCTGCTGTCGCCAGCCTCCGTTGAGGGGGATGGAAAACCCTCTTCAGATGACCCCTCGGAGACTAGTCCTCCGAGATCCACCAGCTCTCTCTCCCTGGGGGGTGGGGAGATGACGCCCGCCTGCTTATCTCTCTCCATTCTTCTTTCTCCTCTCTCTTCTTTCACCAAAAAGTCACTTGCCGAGGCAGGTGGTGAGTCCTGAGGCGGGTTGCTCCACCCGGGACTCTGAGCCTCTGAACCTCTGAGCCTCTGAGCCCGAAAGCTCGGAAGTTTGTTTTTGTCTTTTAATTGTTGAGATCATTTTTGGACCCACGAGTACGGCGGGAAGTGGGCGTCGACCCCGGGTAGAGCCCCCGTAGAGTCTTACCCGGGGTAAAGCTAGCATGTCCCTGGGGTTCGCCAGGTGCCCCAAATGAGGAACCACTAGCGACAGGTCACGCACCTGCCATTCATCCCCTAGGCGTGGCATGCCTCAATCGTAGGATTACGTGGTATTTTATAGAGGACCCGCCTCGCGGTCCGGCTAATTAAGGCAAGACCCCCGGCTCCAGAGACATGACCTAGGGTTACATAATAGGCTGGGGTCTGCCGGAGTTGTTTGAGTCCCCTGTACCAGAGTGCCGAAACACCCTGGTCCCTCGCATTTATGTCAACTTGTACGTCCTTACAAGTACGGGTTTGCAATCAGGGTTTTCCTTCCCCTAGAACGGTTGCCTTCACAAGGCTCCTTCACGAGTCCGTTCTGCCCGTGCTGTAAGGACTTTTGGGCCGCACCGAAGTGAGACCCTCCAGTCCCTGGTAAAACCTGAAGGTAGCTGCCCATCCAGGAGTATTATGGACGCTCTTAGCTCAGTCCCTCCACTCGGACCTCCCCGGCATGGTAGAACCTTCCAGGGGTCGAGACCCCTGCCGATACAGCTCCTCGCTTCATCGGGACTTTCAAGCTCCCCCACCACGACAAGGTGGCGTCCACGAGGGAGAAAAAAGAGGACACTTTTTGGTCACATCTCCAACCCGATGACCAGTAACCTGGCACAATTGACAGCGATCCCTTCCGAGAGGGCCCCAGTGCTCGACAGCATTTGCCTGACAGATCAGGTCGCACGCCACCTGCGTGTTCCCCATTGCCGACCATCTCCAGCCGCCAAAGGTACTTCCTCCCGGATGGACCACCCTCGATTGTGTGCCTCAGGTTTCCCGGACACCGGGTGTTGTACTATTGATCGCATGATTGATGGTGGGTGGTGGACCTCATCCCGCATGCAACCCTGGCACAGTAAATGTCGTGCCAGCCGAACTGCTTCCGGATGCGGTATCGTGTATCCGTATATACCCTTTGCAGGACCGGTCGAGGCGCAGGGACGACCAGCTGCGGGAGTCTTCCAGTCCTGCAGCAGTGCATACGTGAGGGCTCATCACCGTCACCGATACCACGCTACCGCTCTCCTCGGGGCTGACCAACCAGGCACCAGCCCGCCGGGCCAGCGGTCCGGCACCCGCCCGGCCGCCCCTTGAGGCAGGCCGCCGTGGCATCGACTATAACGATGGCATGCCTCCACGACCCATACACCCGTAACAGCCGGCCAGCTCTATTTCCATGAGGGTGAGACTGGGACACCAATGAGTGCATCCCCCAAGTTTCCTCAAGGAATGCCTACCCGGCACTCAGAAAAACCCTCCTTCAGAGGCGACCTAAGCTGGTTCATTCGACACACATGTCCTCTCCGGCACTGAGATGGGGACGGCCCCATCCGTCACCGCCTCAGCCCCATTCCTTCGAGGACTTGTACCGTCGCTAGCCCCTCTGCCCCTCCCCCCCACACATATTCATTCTGGATGGCAAAGCCATCCTACACCCAAGAGGAGCCTGCCCCGTTCCCCGAGAGCATTCCTGTTCCCACTACCGAGCGAACCCCCCGGCCCCCAAGAGCATTGGCCTAACGGATCAGGGGGTGCACGACAGTGCTCGCTCCCCGTTGCCGACTATCCGCCGCTCCCAGAGACCAGAAGGCCCAACTCGATGACTGGACCAGGACCCGCGGGGTCCGCAGCGCACTCTGCCAGGTGTTGCCGTTCAGCAGCACTCGTGTAGAGGAATTAGACCACATGAGTTCTGCCTTGTGGACTTCATACAATCGGCCGCCTCACTAGGCTTACGAAGCCGACACCCCGGGTTTGTTCTTTGAGGTTCTTCCTTCCTCCTCGGTGGTCTGGGAAACCAGACTCACGAGCCCGAGCGCCCGACTGGTTTGTTCACAAAGTTTTCCTCTCCGGTTTGGTCGCCTCAGGGCTAGCGAGTCCCAAACACCGCCCCGGGACTAACGAGTCCAAATCCCCGACCAGTTTTAAATCGGAGTTTTCCTCTCCGGTTCGGTTGCCATGCTGCTAACGAACCCAAGCTCCCGGGTTTTTACTTTGGGTTTTCCTTCCCCTCGTTTGGTGTCTGGTAGACCAGACTAACAGGCCCAATCGCCCGGGTTTATTATTCGGGGTTCTTCCTCCCCTAGTATCGGCTGCCTGGACTGCCAGACTCACGAGCCCAAACGCTCGGTTATTGTCAGATTTGCTCTCTGTTGCAGTCGCTCGAGGTTGACGACCCCTCACGCCCGGGTTTTTGCTTTGGGTTTTCCTTCCCCTGGTTCGGTTGGCTGGCATCACCAGCCTAACGAGCCCGATCACCCGGATTTAGCATTGGAGTTCTTCCTCCCCTAATAATAGATTGCTTGCCCACGAAGTCAAGCTCTCGAGCTCTCGCCCGGGTTTGATATCGGAGCTTCCAATCTCCGGAATAGGTTGCACAAGGCTAACGAGCCCACTAGCCCGGGTTTTTACAGTGGGTGTCCTTCCCCTCGTCGGGTTGTTTGGCAACCTCCCAAACTAACGAGTCCGATATCCGGGTTTTTATGGGTTTTCCATCCCTCGGTTTTTACATTGGGTTTTCCTTCCCTTTGTTCGGATGTTTTGGAAAAATAGACTCACGGGCCCGATCACTTTATTAGTCAGGGTTCTTTCTTCCCTCTAGTTCAGGTGTTTGGACTGCCAGACTCACGAGCCTGAACGCACGATTTGGTTCAGAGTTTTCTCTCCGTTTCGGATGTCTGGACCGCCAGACTCACGAGTCCGAACGCCCGGTTTATGCGGAGTTTTCTCTCCAGTGCTGATGCCCTGAGGCTAACGAGCCGCACACTCGGGTTTTTTAGTCAGGGTTCTTCCTTCCCTCTAGTTCAGGTGCTTGGACTGCTAGCTCACCAGCCTGAACGCCCGGTTTGGTTCAGAGTTTTCTCTCCGTTTCGGATGTCTGGACCGCCAGACTCACGAGCCCGAACGCCCGGTTTGTGCGGAGTTTTCTCTCCGGTGCAATGCCGTTAGGCTAACGAGTTGCACGCCCGGGTTTATTAGTCAGGGTTCTTCCTTCCCTCTAGTTCAGGTACCTGGACTGCCAGACTCACGAACCCGAACGCTCGGTTTGTGCGGAGTCTTCTATCCGGTGCAGATGCCTTCAGGCTAACGAGCTGCACACTCGGGTTTGGTATTGGGGTTCTTCCTCCCCTAATAATAGGTTGGTTGCCCACGAAGTCAAGCCCTCGAGCCCTCGCCCGGGTTTGATGACGGAGTTGCCAATCTCCGGAATAGGTTGTACAAGGTTAACGAGCCCACTAACCCGGGTTTGGTATTGGGGTTCTTCCTCCCCTTCACATAGGTTGTTTGCCCACAAAGTCAAGCTCTCGAGTCCTCGCCCGGGTTTGATAACGGAGTTTCCAATCTCCGGAATAGGTTGCTCAAGGCTGACGAGCCCACTTGCCCAGGTTTTTGCAGTGGGTTTTCCTTCCCCTCGTCGGGTTGTCTGGAAACCTCCCAGACTAACGAGTCCGATACCCGGGTTTTTACAATGGGTTTTCCGTCCCCTCGTTGGGTGCCTGGAAAATAGGCTAACGGGCCCTCATCGCCACGGGATTTTATGGGTATCCTTCCCCTGTTTGGTTGCCTCCCAAAGGCGAGGCTAACGAGCCCAAACGCCCGCGCTGCAGGGTCCTTCGTGCCGCTCGAGAGCAGTCCTCCAGTCCCTTAATGTTTCAAGAGGCAGCTGCCCATCTCGAAGCATGTATTGGTTGCTCTTAGTAGCTACTCTCCTCGGTTCACCCTCGAACTTGGAATCCTGAGATTCCAAGTTGAGTCTATCCCCTTGGATCATTGTGGCCATCAAGCTTCAGCACCACGACAAGGTGGCGACCATCCGCAGAAGAAGACTACACTGACTGTGAGAATTACTGCTACATGAAACAATATATATTATCAACTTATCTAGAACACATACACATAATCTTATCTTTTAAAGTAAGATATAAATTGTTTACGCCAAATATTGCAATATGTATTTTTTTGCAAAGATTTAATTGTAAAATAATTTATTGGGTGAGTGCAAAAGTTCGTGCGGAGTTTGTGAGTAAAAGTCACACAGTGATTAGGCAAACAAAAACCTTTATTCAATCAATGATATATTCTCCATCGTTTTCTATAATCTTTTCCCAACGTTCTGGCAGCATACGGATGCCTCGATCATAAAAACTGCACGGTTTAGATTCGAAGAACGAAGAGACGCCGTTTTTTAAGGCCTCCAAAGAGTCAAAGTTTTTTCCATTTAAATAATTTTGCAATGACCGGAACAAGTGATAGTCAGATGGTGCGATATCAGGAGAATACGGTGGATGCGTTAAGACATCCCATTTCAGGCTCTTCAGTTTGCGCAGCGTCTTTTTCGAAACGTGTGGTCTGGCGTTGTCGTGATGAAAGACGACTCCCTTGCGATTTGACAAAATCGGACGTTTCTCTTTTATTTCTCGATTCAGATTGGTTAATTGGCGACAGTACTTGCCCGAATCAATCGTTTCGCCAGCGGGGAGAAGCTCGAAATAGATTATGCCCTTGCAATCCCACCAAACAGAGAGCTTCATCGGGTGCAAACTGGCATTGCGTCACCATGCTCACCTGATTGTTTCCATGTCCGTTTGCGCTGAACATTGTTATAGAGGACCCATTTCTCATCGCCCGTCACTAGTCGATCCAAAAACGACTCGTTATTGAGCCGCCCGAGTAAAGAAACGGCTGCAGAAATTCGCTTGATTTCGTTCTTCTCGGTCAGCAAAGGGGGCACCCATATATCGAGCTTCAAATCGAATCCCATCTTTTTTAAACGCCGAAAAGCGGTTGATCGGTCAACGTTTAGTGCTGTAGCAACTTCTTCTGTTGAAATTCGCGGATTATTGAGCACTAAAGTACGCAAAACATCGTCATCAATGTCAGAAGGTCGACCAGAGCGTGGCTCGTCTTCAAGGTTAAATTCTCCGCGCCGAAATTTAGCAAACCATTTTTCCACAGTTCGTTTAGCTGGTGCTTCATCCTGATAAACATCCTGAATGTTTTTTACGGCTGCGGCAACGTTTATTCCCTTCCGAAACTCGTAAAGCATAACATGCCGTAAATGCACCTTATCGATACTCATTTTTAAAGTGATATTTCTCGAAGTAGTTTGAATGAAAATAAATGATTTTTTTTTAATAACAGCTGAAGACGTCACCTTTCCAACGTTATATAATATGTAGATGCAAGTATTAATGACAGCACTTTACGACGCTTATAACTCCATCTATTGAAACTCCGCACGAACTTTTGCACTCACCCAATAATTAGAACTTATCTGGAACACGTACACATAATCTTATCTTAATTTTTTAATGTAAGATATAAATTGCTTATGCCAACTATTGCGACATGTATATTTTCAAGATTCAATTGTAAAATAATTGTATTATAAGTAGGTAATTTTAGAATAAAATTGTTTTTAATTTTTATAGAAGAAATTAAATGTTAAAGAAATAATAAGAGAGCTTGGGCTATATTTAAAAAATTCTTATTAATTTAAATTTTTTAAAATTATTAAAAAATTTTTTTACAATTCTAAATATACATAATATGCAGTTATAAATACATAGGAAACATAGATAAAAATTTTACATAAACATTTTTCATATATCTTATTGTTTCGGCGATAATGACTTACACACATAGTACGGATAAGCGTATACATATATGGAAACGTTTATAATTAATTTTCGAGAAGTATATCTCGTAACATAACTTTATCATATATAGTTGAATTTGGAAAAAAATAAGCTTTAAATTACATAAAAAATTCTTTGTATTTTGCAAACAAAAAATTAAGTGGTGGGTGTGGTGTTTACGGGGTAACCCGCAAATAATAAGTTTATGCTGAGTAATCGGACATTGTGTAACATTTATTATATAATTACAGAAAGGTAATGCGCATCGTGCGTGAGAAAGGTAGCTTCTCGCTCCGGTCCCAATACGCGACTAACTAGCGCGGTGTGCACGTTTACGTTTTCCCCCTCCGGATAACTCCCTCTCTCTCCCTCAGATACCACAACTCTTCCCCTTTTTTAAAATTTTCCTTTTTTATATTTAAATTGGGTTTAGCCGCGGAGATCTGCGTAACGGCGGTTTTGTGATCTGATCTACTACATGAGCTGAAAAGTCTTTGGCCTGACATATAGATGGCGCCACAAACTAAAAATTCTTATATTTCCTATAGAGTACCAACCTTGACTTTGATGCTGTAAAAATTTCATGATATTTCATTTACTCGTGTACAAGTTATAGCTTTCGAAGTGACGTTACCTCTGAATTTATCTTTACTACGGAAAAAAGTGAATTTCGTGTTTTGATTAAACATTGCTTCCTGATGGGAAAAAACACTGTTGAAGCAAAGGCATGGCTTGATAAATGTTACGGCACATCTGCCCCACCGAGTTCAACCATCAAATATTGGTTTGCTGAGTTTCGTCCCGTTTCGTAACCATACGAGCACAAATGATGCACCACGTTCAGGAAGGCCAAATGAGGCAGTTACTCCAGAAAACATCCAGAAAATCAATGAAATCGTGTTGAATGACCGCAAAATGAAATTGAGTGAGCTAGCTAACATCATAGGCATCTCAAAGGAACGCGTTGGTCATATCATTCATGAATATTTACACATGAAAAAGCTTTGCGCGCGTTGGGTGCCGCGTTTTTTGACAATTGAGCAAAAAGCGGAACATGTTCGACTTTCAAAGCAAAATCTGGCCCTGTTTAACCGCAATAAGAAGGAGTTTTTGCATCGATTTGTCACAATGGATGAAACATGGATCCATCACTACACACCGGAGTCCAATCGGCAGTCAGCGGAATGGTTCTTGCCTGATGAAAGCCGTCCGAAGCGCCCGAAGACACAACAATCAGCCGGCAAGGTTTTGGCCAGTATTTTTTGGGATGCGCATAACATAATATTCATTGATTATCTTGAACATGGTAAAAGTATCAATAAAGAATATTACTGTACATTACTGGATCGATTGGACGACGAGGTCAAGGTCAAACGGCCACATTTGGCAAAGAAAAAAATTTTGTTTCACCAAGACAATGCTCCAGCTCACTCGGCTCACGATACGACCGATAAATTAAAGAAATTGCGCTATGAATTGGTCCCGCATCCCCCGTATTCTCCAGACCTGGCTCCCAGCGACTATTTCCTTTTTCCCCGACTGAAGCAGTGGCTTGCTGGTAAAAGATTTTACTCGAATGAGGAGGTCAAGTTGGAAACAAATGCCTATTTTGAGGGACTTGACACCGAGCACTATAATACCGGCATCAAAATGTTAGCGGACCGTTACACTAAGTGCATTACTCTAAATGGAGATTATGTCGAGGAATAAAACACGTTTTTTATTAAAAAAATCGTTTTTTCATTGTTAAGCCAAAGACTTTTCAGCCCGTGTAGTATGTGTCACTTTTGTACCATGTCTTGACCGGTTTTCACTACATACATGGATGGTGACATTTGCTTTATGATTGTTCCTCGCACACGATTTTCATTTTTCACGCCAAAATTGTCGATCATAACTTCGTCGCCGGCGTTCACGCTTACTTTCCGATTTCCTCGTCTCGCTACAATCTGCTCTTTGTCGCATTTCTACCGCTTGTGATACACCAGGCTTGAGTAAGTCGAAACGCGTTCTAAGTTCGCGCTTGTACATTAATTGCGCGGGGCTCACACCTGTCGTGCAGTGTTGTATGCAGCGGTAATCGAATGTGAATATGTTTATGGCTGCTCCCAGAGTCTCTCCCCCCTTAACGATCTTTGTTACTTTATCCTTAAACGTTTGTACAAAGTTCTCCGCTGCCCCGTTTGTAGCGAGTGATACGGGGGTGAGAAACTATGTTTTATTCCATTTCTTTTTAGAAAATTTGACGCTCGACGCTCCTGAATTGTGAGCCTCCTTCTGTTACACAATGCAGAGGAAGTCCGTGTCGAGTGAATAATATTTTACACTCGTCAATTAGTCGGTACGATTTAGTGTTATTCTTGAAGTTTATAATTTCGGGCCATTTGCTATGGGCGTCAATTACAATTAAGAACATGTTTCCGAAAAACGGACCTGCAAAGTCGCAGTGAATGCGATTCCACGCCCGAGTTGGCCATGGCCAGGTGGTTAAAGGCGTGTTTGCAGGTTTCTTTCGTTTAATAAGACAAACTTTACAACTGTTTACCACTTCTTCGATCATGAGGTTAAGCCCTGGCCACTACACGTACGATCTCGCGAACATCTTGATTTTCACCATTCCTAAATGGGATGCGTGAAGCTCTTTTATGATGGTATTCCGCATAGATTCCGGAATGCATGTTCGTAAGCCCCAGAACAGACATCCCTTATCTACCGTAAATTCGAATCTCCTTTTGTAATAAACCTTTTCCTCGCTCGTTAACGCCTTAAAACTCGACCAATCATTCGTAACATATTTTATTATATTACCAATGACTTCGTCTTTTTTGCTTTCCGATTCGAGCATTTTACCATCGAAAGTGGAGGTCCCTTCTTCAAAGTAATATACATTAGAGAAGATTATATCGCACACCTGCGTATCATCGCAAACCAAGAGTCTCGAAAGTGCGTCACAATTTGTGTTCGCTTCCGATTTTACGTGTTCTATTTTGTATCTGAATCCTGACAAGTAATACGCGTACCTTTGTAGTCTATTATCTGCTGTCATTGGGATGCCTTGTCTTGGTCCGAGGATAAATTGTAATGGCTTGTTGTCCGTACGTAATAGTATTTCTCTGCCGAAAATAAATTGATAGAATCGTTTAAACCCAAAAACGATAGCCATGGCTTCTTTATCTATGATTGCTCTTTTAAGCTCGTTTTTTTGGATTCTTTTTGACGCGTAAGCTATAGGCTTTTCCGTACCGTCTTTATATTTGTGTGACAAAATCGCTGACAGTCCATAGTCTGAAGCATCACAAGCCAGTAAAATGTCTTCCTTCGGATCAAAATTCGCTAGCACGCGCGGTGAAATTAATTCATTCTTTACCCAATCAAACGATTCGTCACAATCCTTATTCCATTCATACTTGTCGTTATTTAATAATTCGTATAATGGTTTCAATTTGGCAGATCTGTTATTCAAAAATCTTGCATAGAAATTTATTAATCCCAAAAATGATGCCAATTCCTTTGCGTTGGTCGGTCGCGGTGCGTTTATCATCGCATTTACTTTTGATAGTGCTTTATGCAACCCATCCTTATCGATTACAAATCCTAATACCTCGATTCGTTTTTGCATGAACTTGCATTTGTTAATGTTCACGCGCAATCCGCATTCTTGTAACCGGGTACACACTCTTTCTAAATTTTCCTTGTGTTTTTCCTCGCTAAATCCGGTCACATATATGTTATCTAAATACGCGATAACGCCGTCGATTCCGCGTAAACATTCATCCATCTTTTTTTGTACATCCGCTGGCGCGGGCGAAACGCCTTCTGGGATTTTCGTGTATCGAAACAGGCCTTTATGCGTTACAATTGTCAAAAAATCGCTGCAATTTTCGTCTACTGGAAATTGCATATACGCATGCGTTAAATCCAGCTCCGAAAAAAAGATTCCCCCTTGCAATTTTGAAAAGATGTCATCTATAGTGTGCAAAGGGTATTTGTCCATAATAATATGAGGGTTTACAGTTACTTTAAAATCCCCGCATATACGAATATTCCCATTACTCTTGAATATCGGAACTATTGGCGTGGCCCATTCGCTCACTTCCACCGGTTTTAGATGTCCCAATTTAATCAAACAATCTATCTCTTCTTCGATTAGCGGTTTCAGCGCATGCGCAACGTGTCTACATTTTAATGCGATTGGACGCGCATCGTCCTTCAAGTACATCTTTGATTTGCTTTTGTTATATAACCCTGGTGTGTCGCTAAACAGTTCCTTGTATTTTTTTTCAAAGTAATTCGACCAGTTTCCGGTATCTAATTTATTAACTTCATTTTTGGTTGCTCTTGGTAAGATTAGAGGCCATGCATTAAATTGCCTCAACCATTGGCGTCCAATTAATCCCGGCCCCGCTCCCGACAAAACAAAACATTCCAATATACGTGTTTTATTATTAAACTCTACTGTTAAGTTACTCATTTTGCCAAATGGTTCCAAAGTTTTTCCGTCATAAGACTTCAATGTCTGATTTGTTTTTTCAAGCTTAAAATTTTTAAAGTAATCGTTAAAAATTTTTTCTGAGATTACCGTAACGAATATTCCCGTATCAATTTCTAGATTCAGTTTTATCTCATTTATACAGATATCTATAAACATGGGTTTCGCGTCGACGTCGTCGTTGTTTACATTTGCTTTGATATTATGGACATCGCTTTCACTGTAGTCGTTCATCCCGGATTCACTAACACTGTTGCCTTCGTACGTATCTATACTTTCGTTCTTACACGCACTCTTACTCAGCTCTAAACTGAAGAAATCACTTCGATGTGATGGACCCGTTCCCGTGTTGTTGCCGGTTCTCTCGGTCGCTGACGTCATCTTCTTCACCTCTCCTTTAGTCTGCTGGGCTTCTGCTTCCTTTTTGCGACACGCTCTTCCTATGTGTCCCTTCTTGTGGCAGTTGTGACATGTGTAATCCCGATAGCGGCATTTCTTGCTGGTATGGTTCGGTCGCGTACAACAGTAGCACACGATGCCTTGCTTCTCGCCACATGTTCGACCCGTGGCCTGCCTCCCGCGGTTCTCGCCGCCGCGGCCGCCCCGACGCCCTCTTCCTTGCTGCTGTTCACGTCTTATAGCAAATACCTCGGATTTTTGGTGTCTACTTTCCAACGTATTCAATGATGCCACTGCGTTTACCACTGCTGATTCGTGCGTGATCACAGTTTGCAGCACTCTGTCGTAGTCAAGGCTTGAATCCTCGAATAATTTGATTCTTATGTCCTTATCGCGTATACCGCATACCAGTTGATCGTGGAATGCAGTTTTGAGATTATCGAAGTTACAGCATAAGGAAAGCTTCTTTAATCTTGCTGCGTACTCCGCGGTCGATTCGTTTGCCTTTTGCCTTGCTTGGTGGAATTTGCATCGCTCCATTGCGACCGATGGTGTCGGGTTCAGATGGTCCATCATCAGTTTTACTACTTCTTCAAACCTTTTATCTTTTATGTTTCCCGGTACTACTAGCTGTTTTATCAAGTTAAATGCATCTTGGTCTACACGTGTCATTAGAGTGGCTAATTTCTTTCTATCGTCTTTTATATCCTTCTCTATGATATAGAATTCCAGTTGTTCGATGAACGTTTCCCAGTTGTCTTTCTCTAGTGAGAAACTCAGTTTTGCACTGTCACCGGACATTGTGCTGTCTTCGTCTAGCTCCGATTCTGAATTATTTTCGCAATCCGAAACTTCACTGTGTTCGTCTTCAACCGTCGATTGTAGATCCCGCTCTTGTTTTATTGCGTTTTTCAAGCGTTCGCGAAGTTCGTTGTAATTCTTTCCTTCCGGGCATTCGATGTTTCGGTTTTCCAATTCCGCGATAATTTCTTGCTTATTCAGCTTTTGTATCTAGCCTGTTTTGCTCCATTTTGGCATTGGCCGTTCTCTTGTAACTGTGCCTTCCCACAGTTACGTAATTCGACTCGTTACTCTCTGCTTGAACACCGGCTGAGTACCTTCCTACCCGGCGAACACGTGCCCTGTTTTAGGTTAGGTTACTCCATCTTCAGCAATTCATTCCTTGTGAGTACTGTTCAATCCCATCCTCGTCGCTAATTGTGATGTTTACGGGGTAACCCGCGAATAATAAGTTTATGCTGAGTAACCGGACATTGTGTAACATTTATCATATAATTACAGAAAGGTATATAATGCTCATCGTGCGTGAGAAAGGTAGCTTCTCGCTCCGGTCCCAATACGCGACTAACTAGCGCGGTGCGCACGTTTACGTTTTCTCCCTCCGGATAACTCCCTCTCTCTCCCACTCAGATACCACAGTGGAGGTTCTTAAAAAAAATAAAAATAAAAAATTTTTGTTCATATAGCTTTAAAGTATTCTTCAAGCGATTAAATTTTCATTACATGTTTTTTTTCTATCGCTTATAGTTTAGCAGATATTCGATTCTAAAGAAAAATACCGTTTTTCTTTAAAGGGGTGTTTCACTCTTTAAAACTCAATATTCGCACATATAAAAAAATACGTGTCTTTTAGATTTGTGTATTTAACAACATATTTGAAGGAGAATCAAATCGGTTCCGGACAGTTGTGACATGTCCCTTGTGAGAATAACGTATTCGTTTTTGTACTCATGGATTTACAGAATCATCTTGATATCTAGTTCGTTTCATGGCACGGTTACTTTCTAAATTCGACTAAAACGCCTTCGGTTGTTCATGTTTTGATTTTCCATATCCCGTAAATATTTTTCCTCTATATTAACATGTTTCAATAAAGCATTGTTTTCATAGAAAGAAGTTTTGTTTGCATATTTATTTTCACAATTCTTTTCAATATTGTAAATTTTAATACTATCTTTTTCATTGCTAATACACAAATTATTATTATTTGTTTTACAATCATTTGATTTAGAGTGGTGAATATCGCTAGCTTTTTTTAGTCGATTCAATTTCTCATCTATTGATTTAATCTGTTGATTTTTCTCAATGTTACATACCACACGCATACGAGTCGCATTAATCTTTCTTGCTTGTATTAATGTTAATGG